>NC_136068.1:215302739-215512739 GCF_964261635.1 Lissotriton helveticus | reverse complement strand
TGTGTGTCTGTGTGTGTGTCTGTGTGTGTGTCTGCGTGTGTGTCTGTGTGTCTGTGTGTCTGTCTGCGTGTGTGTCTGTGTGTCTGTGTGTCTGTGTGTCTGTGTGTCTGTGTGTCTGTGTGTCTGTGTGTCTGTGTGTCTGTGTGTCTGTGTGTCTGTGTGTCTGTGTGTCTGTGTGTGTGTGTGTGTCTGTGTGTGTGTCTGTGTGTGTGTGTCTGTGTCTGTGTGTGTGTGTGTCTGTGTGTGTGTGTGTCTGTGTGTGTGTGTGTCTGTGTGTGTGTGTGTGTGTGTGTGTGTGTGTGTGTGTGTGTGTGTGTGTGTGTGTGTCTGTGTGTCTGTCTGCGTGTGTGTCTGCGTGTGTGTTCATCCAATGCCATTTGAGAACTGCCGTACTCCATTGAACTGGTGCATCTGTCCGTGCAAATGGCCGCATGTCAATTTACATCCACACAGTTACAAAAATAAACCGTAGCTCTCTGCGGGTTACTTCTTAATCGTTCAGTCACCAGTTGGACGTGTTTCGGCGATATCTGCCTTTTTCAACACTGGTACTGTGACAATGAATTTGTCACTGGTACTGTGACAATGAATTTGTACCCCTTTGGGTAGGTATGCCAAGGAGTCCTTCTCACCCACTAACTCATGACTGGTATAAATGTGGCATCTACAAACACCCACTTAACACTCCTGATGCACTGAAGATCAGAAGAGGGCTGAACCTGCTGTATGTGACTTGAGAATAGCATTGAAAGACTTTATATGCTCTCTAGTACCCAGGATAAAGAAGTGGACTCCTGGGGTCACAGGGCTGACCTCCTGTTCAAGCTACAGTGATTACAATAGGCTACAAGAGGCCTTCCTTGCAACTGATCACTGGCAATCAAACCTTGCTGTTGACCTCTGTCTTGACACCCTGTGAGTCTCTAATGGCCTCCCCGGAGATCCTGGGGGCTTCAGAAGTGTACTAGTGTGGTGTATTGGGACTTAAAAGACTTGAGTCAGAAGGTAAAATCTCTGACCAGGGCCAATCTGGTTGGTGTAGCTGACCCACTCTTCATCACGGTCAGTGGTATATTGCGCCTAGGTTTCAGGTCTACTGCAACCATTGACTATCATTGTTTCCTGGTGCTATTTCTTCTTACTTCAAGCATTCATATCTCCGGTTCCCCTTACTGGATTTTTGTCATATTGTTGTAACTTAGTTTTTTCAAATGTTACTTTTTTTTTTTCTTTTTAATACAGTTTTGGATTTTTATGCTTTCCATTTTTATTGTTTTGGTACTACATAATTACGTTACAGATCGTCGTAAGTTAATCTTGTTGCTCTGTGCCATAAGGTTTCGTCCTGACCAGGGATGTGATCATTCCTTGATGGGACTAGTCAACCACCCTAAATAATAATCCAATTCCTTGCACTAATGAACTCAATAACTCCTCATATGAGCAGATCATGCAAGAAAACCTATAGTTTTGTTTCGAAAATTGAGAATGCCCTGATTCTTTTGGTGAATGACTTCTGTGTATCTCAAGGATTGGGCAAAAAGTTGAAAATATGTACTTAAACTAAGAGGATTATGCCTCTGACCCTTTCACTGTCCGCCAAACCTTGCGCTTGTTTCCCAAATGATGCACTTGTAATATGCTTAGAAATCATTGTCTAATAAGCAGATAGCAATTTTATCTTCCTGTGCCAACTTGAGTGACTTATTTCACCAAGGCTAGAGGAGATGATCAATCATGGCCATGCGATGGCAGAAGAAGTGTAATGGGAATCTTTGGCTGGTTAATTTTATTATTCCACAGGTTCATTGCTGAAACTGCACAATGCATACAAGATGTCCCAATTGGGGAAAAGGAAAAGTCCGTAGTTGTCTGCTTTCTACACAGGGGATCCTTAGGAGCTTAAAATCCAATAGTGTTTGCAACGATTCAAAACCATTCTGTCAAGGTTTCGGAAGACCTTGTTGTTGGGATGGTACATTGAAAGAAAATCTCTGGTTTAGTAGTTCTATGAGAAAAAATAAATGGCCGTGTCGTGCTTTCATTTTGTTATTTTCGGTCTTGGAAATGTTGCCTGTGTATTTGGAAATTTAGCGGTAATTTTTTTCAGGCTTTTTATTATAATGCACTGGTCCCTGATTCAATATTTTAGGAATTGCATATCAAATGATCGTGGGTATAAAACCACTAGAGTAAAAGTTTTATTTGATTTTTGTATCTGCATAGGTTGGTGTTTGTTATAAATAAAATAAAAAATCCGCCTCGAGCAATGTTTTTAAATTCCGTTATTCAGTGGGTTATGAATGTTTGTATTTTGGCCCTTTACTTGTTGGGACTACTGTAGGTAATAGTAACCTGGTTTAAAAAAATGAGTGAAGAGTTGGGCATGTCTCACATACTAGATGGATCTTTTAATGTTTGTAGTTTAACTGGAATCTGTCTGGTGTCATGTATTTAACATGGAATGGTACTATGTTTCATTGTAGGTATGCTTCAGCTGCCATAAGAAGGAGCTTTTCTTTACATGGCCTTACGAATGCCAGATTTGTGACGGGTGAGTTTGCATTACTGCTTCCCCTGCCCCATACAAATTGTAAAAAAGTGTAGCTTCTATTTGAAATAGTTACATTGTGTTTTGATGGGGAAAAATGTATTTCTGCATTGTAAAAAACAAGGGTTATTATGGCCATCCTATTTTCTTTTTATTAGTGTATTTTTATTTTGTATTCCATTTTCCTTTAGACATTGATTTTGGCTTTTGTTTCTATTTTAGTTTTTACTTTAACCTGTTTGGTTTTGGCAACATTATTACCGCTTTTTCTTTGTTAATTTGCCATGAGACTGTTTCGAAATTGATGGCATAAGATTTGTTACTACCCAGAACTGGGCCATTGAAACGCCATACTACTTTCCTGCAAACAACATTTTGATCACATCACTTCGCTGCAATGGCTTTCTGAAGATGTAAAATACTTCTTCCCAGATGTTTTTAAAAAGAGAACTGTGTACAGTTCATTCTTATCCCCCCCAGTACTGCCCTAGCCTGGTATCTTTTGCCTATTTCCATGGCTCTTAATATTCTATTGAATCGCCCTTCTATTCTGCCCTATGAATATGTGCCCTCCCCCACCCTATTACCCCTAAATTTATTTACAGGACCACAGCTGTGTTTTAAACTAGTTTTTCTACTGCTTCTTTCAAATACATGAGCCACCATACCTAAATGTTATTTCAAACTCTCTTGTAAACCTAATTGCTTGCAACTCCTGGCCCATTCGTTCCCTTTTTAAGCCTCCTAATTTCAAAAGCTAGGTCTGTCTAAAAAACTACTCTACAGTGTTCTGGAGCATGGTTTGTGCCAAGTGAGCTCATCAAAAGTGGGGAACGAGAGGAGTGGGCCGTCCATGACGGTTCTGCTTATGCAAAAAAGAGTCAAATCGGGCAACATGTTTGTAAGGGTTCTACCAATCGATATACTTAAAGTAGTGGGTACCTTAATGCCTCGGTTGCAAATTTCATAAAAATATGGGCAACCATCCAACTTGGATAGCACGCTTCTTCACTGGGTTTGCCTCATCCGCATGACATTCTATAGGGTATAGACAGGCTCCCTAGTTTTCTAGGGAGTGCTTCAATTGGAAAGTGAATGCTTTACTGGGGATTCCACTTGTGAAGTGAAAAATCCCTATAGATCTTAGAAACTAATTTGTGTTAATTAATTCAGAGAGGATATTAAATGGGGATGACGTCCTATCATCCCTGTATTCACGTTGTTTTTACTATCCTCTCAGAATCCAATAATAACATCCTATTGGACCATCCATAGGAGTTTCTAACTATACATGTTTGATACCCAGAAACACAAAAGTAGGCGCATTCATCCTCCACCTGTAGCACCCTGTAGTTAGAGACCCTATCCATTCTACTAAGAACATCAATCAATCATAGCATTTGTATAGCGCGCTACTCACCCGGAAGGGTCTCAAGGCGCTTGGGGGAGGGGGTCAGCTACTGCTTGAACAGCCAGGTCTTGAGTTGTCTCCTGAAGGCGAGGTGGTCCTGGGTCAGCCGAAGGTGGATGGGGAGGGAGTTCCATGTCTTGGCCGCCAGGTAGGAGAAGGATCTGACTCCGGCGGTGGTTCTTCAGATGCGTGGTACGGCGGCGAGGGCGAGGTTAGTAGACCGTAGCATGCGGGTGGGCGTGTAGAAGGTCAGGCGGTCGTTGAGGTACTTGGGGCCCAGGTCGTGGAGAGACTTGTGTGCGTGGGTGAGGAGCCTGAACGTGATCCTCTTGTTGACAGGGAGCCAGAGATGTAGCTGCGTCGGGGGATGTTCAGGATGAGTCGGGCGGAGGCGTTCTGGATGCGTTGGAGTCTTTTCTGCAGCTTGCCTGTGGTTCCGGCGTAGAGGGTGTTTCCGTAGTCCAATCGGCTGGTGACGAGGGCCTGGGTGACAGTCTTCCTGGTTTCGGTTGGGATCCATCGGAAGATCTTGCGTAGCATGCGTAGGGTGTGAAAGCATGATGAGGAGACGGCGTTGACTTGTCTGGGCATCGAGAGGGAGGAGTCCAGGATGAAGCCCAGGTTGCGTGCGTGGTCTGTTGGCTCGGGAGCGGTGCCCAGGGCTGGGGGCCACCAGGAGTCGTCCCAGGCGGAGGGCGATGGTCCCAGGATGAGGACTTCCGTCTTGTCTGAGGTCAGTTTCAGGCGGCTGTTCTTCATCCACTCGGCGACGTCTTTCATCCCTCCGTGTAGGCTGGTTCTGGCGGTGTCGGGGTCTTTGGTGAGGGAGAGGATCAGCTGGGTGTCGTCGGCGTAGGAGATGATGTTGAGGTTGTGTTGGCGTGCGATGGCGGCAAGAGGTCTCATGTAGACGTTGAAGAGGGTGGGACTGAGTGATGATCCTTGCGGAACGCCGCAGGTGACTTCGGTGGCCTCTGATTGAAACGGGGGGAGGCGGACTCTCTGTGCTCTTCCGGCGAGGAACGAGACGATCCACTCCAGTGCCTTCTCTTGGATGCCGATGTTGCTGAGGCGTTGTATTAGGGTGCGGTGGCAGACAGTATCGAACGCTGCGGAGAGGTCCAGGAGGATGAGTGCCGCTGTTTCCCCGTTGTCGAGCATGGCTTCAATGTCGTCGGTTGCTGCGATGAGGGTGGTCTCGGTGCTGTGGTTGGCTCTGAAACCGGACTGTGAGGGGTCGAGGGATCCGTTCGTCTCGAGGAAGGCGGCAAGCTGTCTGACTATCTTCTCGATGACTTTGGCAGGAAAAGGAAGGAGCGAGATGGGGCGGGAGTTTTTGAGGTCGGTGGGGTCCGCTGTTGGTTTCTTCAGTAGGGCGCTGAGCTCGGCATGCTTCCAGCTCTCCGGGAAGGTGGCGGTGTCGAAGCAGGTGTTGATGACGTCTCGGAGTTGGGGTGCAATGGTGGAGTCGGCCTTGTTGAAGATGTGGTGGGGGCAGGGGTCAGTCGGAGATCCGGAGTGGATGGTGTTCATCGTGCGGGCTGTGTCTTCGGTGGTCACCGTGGTCCAGGTGCGGAGGGTGGCGGTGGGCGTTGGTTCGACGGTTGGGTGCGTGGGTGGTGCGCCGAAACTGTTGTGGATGTCGGCAATCTTGCGGTGGAAGAACGAGGCGAGGGAGTCGCAGAGATCTTGTGAGGGAGTGATGTCGTTGTTGCCGGTGCTGGGGTTGGAGAACTCCTTGACGATGGTGAAGAGTTCTTGCTGTCGTGGGTGTTGTTGTCCAGTTGTTCTTTCAGTGATTTCTTCTTGGTGGTGCGGATGAGCTGGTGGTGCTTGCGGGTGGCGTGTTTGAGGGCGGTCATGTTGTCGGTGGTCTGGTCGAGGAGCCAGGCTTTCTCGAGGGAGCGGCAGGTCTTCTTGGAGTCCTTGAGTTCGATGGTGAACCAGGAGGCCTTCTTGCTTCTGGGTCTGCTAGGAGGGTTCTTCAGTGGTGCGAGTTCGTCGGCGCAGGCGGTCAGCCACTGGGTGAAGTTGAGGGCTGCTGGCAAATGAGGTCCCGGTTGCCTGTTTCGATTATTTTGAGGTAAATAAGACATTACGTAAACAAGTCCCATTTTTGCCTAGTCGTTGCAGCAAATTCCCCTAATTCTACGTGAGTGTTCCTGAGTTTTACACAATGAAGAGAAGCGGGTACCAAAAGCACGTGTACCAAAGTCTGCCTGCCATTTGTATGATAATTCTATAAAAGCGGTGCCGTTCACTTTAAAGTTCATTTTAATGATCCACCGTTAAGTTAGTTTGCCTCTTTTCTCAGTTCTAAATTAAAGCTAGAAATGTTTAGTCTGCGAAGGGAATGTTAGTCTTTAGCATTAAGCCGAAGAGAAACTGAGGTAGGACTTCTGTTTCAGGTGAAACATAAGTCTTTCAACTATTTTTAGTTTTAAAAAAAAAGCTTTATAATAGCTTGCTTTTATGTGGTGCTTACTATTGCAGTTTCATTCTCCTGCGTGTAACTGGGGTTATCAATCATTAGACAATTTAATAGTGCCGAATTAATCGACGTTATAAGGAGGAAAGGCTGAGTTGCTCTAGCAGTGAGTGGACATGTAAACAGTTTGTAGCAAAGTTGTCAGGGTCTTCGCTAAGTCCCTGAACTGTCTTCCTAACTTCTCAAAATTAACGTTAGAAACCTCAACACTTAGAATGAAAGGGCCACTCTAAAAAGCAACCTTTTTTTTTTGTTCTTCCCGCTGCACTATTTTGCTGTGACTTCAAAACTCAGCTCTCCGTTTTGCAGGTAATCTTCAGCATTACATAGCTTCATTTAATTGATTAATGTAATCTTCATTTAATGGAAAGAAGGAAAGGGCTTATGCGGGAGGTTGTTGTTTCCAGTGTTTTGTCAAACATTAAAAATACGAATTGTAGGTGAACATTGAGCACCTGTTTTTATGGATGGTTATATTCATCTTTTTTTGGTGAATGGATACCTTCTTGAATTCTCCCAACACGGACATCATAAAACGTGTGCACCATTGATTCTGTTAAAAAGGTGCTCCTTAATACAATTCCTGCATATGTGCCTGGTGTTGGAAGACTCTTTGGTCCTAAAGTGAAATCGACAATAGTTCGAGAGGTTATTATATTACTTTTAATTGTTCTCTGTTTTAATGTGCCTTTCGTTCTTGTTTCTGTCTTATTGTCGTGGATTGGTTTTATGATGATTACCATTGTTAAGATACTAATATCACTTTTATTACTGAGCACATTCTTCTTTCTGTACACTAATAAGCCCAACTGGGCCCAACCGTTGAGGTGGAGGCCTTTTACTCTCGCTGCTCCTTGGACCAACCTACTATGGGCCCAGAGCAACAGGGCTAAATACCCCTTCAGCACTGGACTCTCGGTAGTAGTGCGGGTTGAGCAGTCCAGGGCTTCTTGGTGGGAGGTAGATATGCAGGTGAACACAGGCTCACAACTCAAAATAAATTCAATAGTAGCAATTAGGAATGTCCCGTCAAATTTGTGCTTTTATGAAAGTATCTATATACGTACACAAATAATGCATACAGTCCTCCTGAGGTCAGCACTCTTGTTAGATAGTTAGGTTCCTGATCCCACTTCCCTTTCTATTGACATTGGCTATTTCCCATTCATGATAGGTGACATTCAGGTTAGGCCCCAGTAGAGTCCTAGGAGTCCCTATCCAACTCTTTTAAAGTCAATGTTTCAGGGCCATTTGGCCCTGTGATCAGTCTTACCAGCTTTCGCCGGGGTTTCTTTATAGACACCCCAGGAGTGTTTCACACTCCGATGTTGCAGAGATCTGCAGGGGCTGACAATGGGGAGTTGTGCACTTGGCTTTGCAGGGCCAGCAGCTGGTCTCCTGTGACGCTCTCTAATGACCTGGTAAGTTTCCCTGATCTTTTACACATGTAGGGAGACGATCTATCAGGTTCTGTTGCTTTAGTCGTGGCTTGGGCACTCGCAGATTACTACAGTGGCCTTATCTCTCGGCATCAGAGAAACCAGATGACTACCCTTGTTTTTCAGTGGTACC
Organism: Lissotriton helveticus; assembly: GCF_964261635.1. Classification (NCBI taxonomy): domain Eukaryota; kingdom Metazoa; phylum Chordata; class Amphibia; order Caudata; family Salamandridae; genus Lissotriton; species Lissotriton helveticus. The sequence continues at coordinate 215,504,717 of NC_136068.1, read as the reverse complement.
CTCTAGCATCCACGGTCACCAACATACTCTGCATACAGGTGATTGCCCGATCAGCATGAAAGTAATGCACTCTTCATGGGAGCCACCGCTGGCATACAGAGTCATCGACTTGAGTCTGCACATAGCCGACGGCTCGACTGGTCTAGCAGCTGCTTCCTCACACCTTGTAACGCGGATCCATTCGCCAGGATCACCCCTCTGGACCTCGCTTCCTCTACATGGTTTTCTCTTCCCCTCAAGACACACTTGTCTTAGCAGCCAGACAGGCCCTCAATGATGTTCCCTCATCTAGCTGGGATAGTGGTGGACCTTAGCCCCCAGTCCTGGTCATAGAAGTCTTGCAGAGCTTCTCCTCCTCAACATACAGCCCAACAGTCCGCTTTGTGTTCAACAGTTTTAGGGGACCTCACACTTCCCTTCTTATTGTTCATTTCCAGACACAAATGTGATTTAGTGTCCGAGTCTTTGAAGTTGCTGGAGGTCTGCTTCCTTTTGAAGTTTCCACTCCTCTATCCTGCCCTTTCCCCATAAAGCAGTAGGTCACACCAGGAGTGACTCCAAACTTGATGGCCCCAATCACAGGTCATGAGAGTGACTAGAGGTTCTCTCCTGGATCCTATTCACCGTAATATGTGCAACAAAGGATTATCAAAGAGCCCCAGCCCTCCTCTTTATTGGCTCGATCTCCTTTCTAAGATATTTCCAGGGCCCTTTCCTTTGACCTCACTCTGAATCCAAGAGAACTCTTCGAAGGTACAGAAGAGCCTGGTTCTTGTTTCTCAAGTATGTCCCATCAAGCTCTCAAATGCTACAATCCTCAAATCTTTCGGAGGGGGTGCAGGGTGGAACGGGTGTTTCCCTACCTCCGCATGCTTCTCTGGTCAGCCCTTGGTCTCCCAAAATGTAACCTAGAGTCTTCCATGTAATATACCACTCACAGGCATACATCAATCCAGCACAAGACTGCAACACTATGTGAGCTGCACAACGCTATGTACGAACTTGATATAGACCAAGCGTGGGTTAAGCACACAGCAGGGGAACTTTGCATAAGTGGGGCTGTAGGTTTCTCTCCTGTGACACCGGTAAATGGGCCCGTTAATTCCAACTGTTCACTGCACGGCTTGCTGCCACTACCACACTCGTGCTACTTACTGCCTGGTAAAGGTAGTAGCCTTTCACCACCATGAGGGTAGTGCTTTTGGTGTGACTCCTGGTCCGAAAAGACCCAATCCATAGGCCTATTTCATGGCACACACGCATGATCTGTGTTCGCCCACGACAAAAAAAACAAAAAACACCAGGGGTCCAGATATCATTGCAGCTGGAGTGATCGGGGCAGCGGTGCATGTCAGTCAGCATACGAGGGACTCTTCCATCCATACGAGGGACTCTTCCATCCCAACACAGATAGTGTTATTTTGTTTCACATGCTTATTGTATTTTTTCTTTCTCCCTTCCTACATTTTATATTCTGTGATGTTTGTGCTATTTATACTAAGTATTTTGCTGTACACTTTTAAATCAACTTATTTTATTTTACATCTATTTTACATGTTTCATTAGATTTTGTTTCAAATATTTGCCATTAGTTGCTCCATATTTTAACTATTCTATTTTGTTCTAATCCTTACTGTGTATACATTTTGTCTGGAAATTTTACATAAGCCTTTTAATCTGTTTAACATTTTCCATGGATTTCTTTTTATTGTATACTGTATTTTCTTTCAATTAGTCCTAATTTATTTATCCTTCACACATTATTTTTCTTCCACTTCATTGGATTTATGGGTAGCCTGTCTGCTGTCTCTGGTACCATATGTATTGCATTGGAAATTTCCATTAGGAACGGTTCTTCAGAATTCCCTGTGGCTTTTTCCTGGCTTCACTGACATCCGATTCAGAGCTGCACTTTATAGTCACTGCGCACACACTACTATTGATAACTAATGATAAAGGCGCCCTACATCCCTGTGCACTTGTACCATGCAAAACTCATACTGATCTGTACTTGAGGCTACAAATGAATAATAAAAATAGGCCTTTAGCTATTATGGAGCTCTTAATTATGATCAAAGGAATTCTAATGAGATTGATGCTCAGATGCATCTGTTGTTTTCAGACATGGGAGTTGGGAAGATGAGTTTGCATACTGTAATTTAAGAACTGATACCCTTTTAAGCAATAGATGGAGGAGGGCGTAAATTAATGTGAACATGAAAGTGCCTACATGGATTTGGGTTTAACGCCATACATTTCTTTTGGGAAACCTAAATTTGTTGCATGTGTTCCATATTTTAGACGTTTTATGCTCGCCTGGTTAAGACCTTGATCAGAGACTTTCAGGATAAAGTCCTGAATGTAAATAAAGTAAGTTTAATATGGAATGACTGTTTTCCAGATCTTGGCAAGGTAAGCTTCTCCACCAAGCAGTTTAAAAAAAAATCTTGAATGATAATATTAACTCAGTTTGGTGGATTTTTGGTTGAATGACACAGATTTTATGGCAGTCTTCTATTGGTGCTGTCCGGTGTCCCTGAAGTGTGGTGGGAAGTGGTCTTCATACAGTTGACTCAGAGAGAGTTCTACTTGTACCTGTAAACTCTTGCAAAGGTGCTTGCAAAAGGGATCAAGTATTCTGGAGGCACTAAAAAGCAATGAGGGACATTTCCTACACTAGTCTTTTTCAAGTACCTTTCGGTGAAGCTCAATTTGGGCTTCAAGCTAAGTAATTTACCTCAGTAAGCCTTCTCACGGTTGTTGTCTTGCGAGTTAGCAATGACGGAACCTTTTTGGTTCCTGAGGGACCCCCTAGAGCTGTGACTTAAGTGTTAGTTGAATGCAATGAAGGCTGGTTTAAAACGTAGAGTTCAGTCGCGTGAAGAAGAACAAAGACGTGTGATACTAAGCTCTGTGTGTGGTGTAGTCATTGGCGGGTACCCAGGCTGGGGAGGATGCTACAATTTGTGATGAGATAGGGGCTAAGTAATCGGAATATTAACCGTGCTTTCCCAGAGTTTGCCATGGACCAAGCAAACTGCTCGTGCATGCCACGTATGCCGCCGTCTAAGTATGGAATTGACGGTTAATGCATGTGGAATCAAAGCATAGTTCCAGCCACTGTGAAGCAGTTGAAGATAACAAAAGCATTGCAGAGAATCTACACATGGTTGGCCGAGAACTTGCAGGTCAGGCCATACATAAATGTACTGCTTTGCTACGCAAGATAAAGTTTTACATTGTACAGAGTGCTACTGCTGGAGGCTGATACAATCAGGTTTCAAAGAGCAGCCATTGATAAATTGAAAAATGCAAAATAAAACCGAGCAGAAGCACTGCAAGGCGGAGATCAACCAGGCTTCAGCAAGTGCAAATTGACTTTTAGAGAAGAAGAAATAATTGTCTTACCGAACCAGTTACGGGGGTTATCTTACCACTGCTCAGTAAAGTGGCTCAAGGTGAAGTGCCCAGGGTTGTGCTTATAGAGCTGTACATACCCGATGTGACCTGCCACGAAGCTGTTAACTGGGGTTCAAAATGACACTGTGCCATAGAGAGCTGAACATGGTGTTTAAAATAGTTAAAGGTTTTTCCAATGGTGACCAAGAAAGTCACATTTCAGGTTATCAATAAAGACGATTCAGAGGACAGTTTGTTGCAAGGCCTCACTAATGGCTTGCAAAAACCAATTGACCGTGATCTATAAGCAGTGGCATGACGTTCCACACTGGTCTACAACGCTGCTGCATTCCTGAAACCACCACGTTTCGATACTGCCAAAAAGCAAAATATTGGCAATAGATCTATTGTTTGGCTAGAGACTTTTGCCGATGTTGTTGATTCACTTGGAGAGACTGATAACAAAAATTGTAAGTATTCCTAAAAATCTTGCTAGTGATGGTGTTAAAGTCCTAAAGAAAATGTTGCGAACTGACCAAGAAGTCACATACCATCAGATTAAAGAAGCTTTGGATCTCCAGTTAATCCATTGCCCAATGTTGATTACGAAAGAAATTTTCAGTCAAGAATGACAAAGTTGGTCAAACCATTGATGAATTTGTGGAGAGACTCGACACACATCAAACACGAAGTTCAATGAATTTAATGATGAAGAAACTCTGCATCTTAGAGCTATTGATGGATGCTTGTCTGATTCATTCAGATGACGAATGCTGAGAGAAACTTGTAGTCTGGAGTGAGTGTTAATGGCTGCCAGAGCTGAAAAGCGTACTGATAGACAAGCTCGTGACATGGAGGCCGGAGGTGACCAGAATGAATCGGTCATGTGTGTGAAAAATAAGCCAAAGCAAAAGACTGAAGGTCTTGTTTCAGATGTGGATTTTCCTTACCACACAAAGGTAAAGGTCCAGCCATTTGACAGATATGTAAAGGCTGTGGAAAGGAGAACCATTTTATTACGGTTTAGAAAGTGAAGGAAAAAGCAAGTGCATTACGACATAGACGAAATGGCTGCAGGAATATTTCAGAAACCACATTCGACTCACATCCAAAGTCCAATTGTGACATCAGTTAAGACAAATTGGCACTGAACGAAGTAGATTGTCATGTAAATCATCATCACAGTTCTTCTGTATCCCTATCAAGTGAAAGTGAAGAAGATGGTTGTGCCATGTAGGTTTGCCTCATCAACATCATGCACATGTTGGAGTGGATGCATGTGAAAAAAAAGGTCAGTCAAAGAAAAGTCGACATGCCAAAGCACCAAAGTCATTCAAACATTGTCTGAAGATTACACTGAGTAAAGTAAATTTTTTGATACCTTTTTATTATCGACCGTGGTGCTTCGATTAACATTATGCCTGAGTAGAAGTATAATAAATTGTCTTCTTTACCACAACTCATGCCATCAAAATCCAAAGTGTATACATGGGCTGCATCAACGCCCCTAAAGTCCAGGTTCATTTGTAGTGAAGATGAAACACAAAACGATGGTGCATGTACCCATCTTTGTGCTTCCACGTACAGCATCACGTGCCGGTCTACTCCATTTCAGCACAGTTGCGGATATGGGACTGACTTCTGTAGGCGACACCCTAAATGCTCACAACATAATAGTCCAATCCCTTTGTTGTTTCATAGTTTAGGAAAGCTTAAGATATTGAAAGTAAAGTTACATGTTAATGAGGATGTCCTGTTGCTCAAAGACCTAGACAAATTGCTTTTAATTTACAGGAAGCTGTTGGGAAAGAACTTGAATAGTTACTTAGTGGTACAAAAGGGGGTGGTGATGGACGGAACATCTGAACCAATCAAACACTCATACCCAGTCCAGAGATCTGGGTTTAATCCATCACCGTTCTTTAGCCCACTCTGCCACCCCAGTTCAGACATGGCCATATGCATATGCAGGGTATGCTCAGCCGTGAGTCCCTTGCTCACTTTGCCACTGGATTCAAGCAAGTGGCAGAGGACGGCTGAAATGCCAGAAACTGGTCCTCGGAAGCTTGTTTCCGGTCCAGGGAAGGCATGGCTTGGCAGTTTGGGCTGGACTGTTCCCATGAGGCACAGGGTCAGACTGATTTGCACATAGCCATGTCTGAACTGGGGTGGCAGAGTGGGCTAAAGAACGGTGATGGGTCAAACCCAGATCTTTTGACTGAGTGTTTGATTGGTTCAGATGAATGAATGAATGAATGGCAATTTGTGAAAACGCTACTTTGCCCAAAGGCGTCAAGGCGCAAATGATGGAATAAAGCCAGGTACAGATATAGAGTTAAAGGGGATGGAGGCCTAGGAGTAGGCTGCAGTAAAGAGCAGAGTTTCAAGGCCCTTTCGAAAGAGCGGAAGTGAATCCTGGCCCCTGAGTTCCAAAGGGAGCTCATTCCAAAGTCTGGGGGCTAGAGAAGAGCAGGCCTTACCACCCCATCTCGCTTTAGCGACTCGGGGGATAGACAACAATTCTGACCGGAGGAGCGTAATGCTCTGCCTGGGACATAGGTTGACACTAAGGTCCTAAGGCCCTCGGCGCCAGCACCGTGAAGAGCCTTGTGGGTGATGGTCAGGATTTTAAATTTTATTCTGGCATGAACCGGGAGCCAATGAAGACTTCTCCTGATCCTAGTCCCTGAGGAGCGTCTGGGGGCATTGACAACAAATCTCGCTACCGCGTTCTGGACGACCTGCAGGCGATGGAGTAGTTTATTGCTCATGCCAAGGTATAGAGCATTGCAGTAGTCCAGTCGCGCGGATAGAAGGGCAACTGCGACCTGTTTCCGGGCATCAGGAGAGCGGTAGTGGGTACGTTTTCTTAGTATCCTTAGGACCCCGCAGCAGGTTGAGACTGTTCTATTAACTTGGCTATCGAAAGCCAGAGAGGTGTCAAAAATGACTCCCAGGTTACAGGCGATGAGGGAGGGCTGGGGACAACATCCAAGTGTCTGGGGCCACCACTCATCTGACCAGATCTCCTTATTGCCACCGAAGACCAGGATCTCCGTTTTCTCCCCATTCAGTTTAAGGAAGTTCGAGGCCATCCAGCCCGCCACAGCTTCCATACAATTTCGGAAGTTTAGGGCGGTGGTCTCGACAGAATGGGACAAGGAGACCATAATCTGGGTGTCATCGGCGTACGAGTATGTATGAACAACAAAGAGTTGGCTCTAATCAGTTAGGCTGAGCACCAATTAACAAGAACAAAAAGACGTACCTAAACTGATATGTGAGTTGAACCACAAATTTTAACTCTATAAGGCAGAAAAACTCATTTCAACCCGAGATGTTGCTAATCAATAGCGGTTTATTCATTCAATTTAAAGTGATTTTTTACAAGAATTTTTCATTTTATGTACAAATACTACACCATTATTCAATATAAAAAGACTCATTCGACTTGTCAGACATATCACACTCATTCGAAATCAGACATCCATATGTACACAAAACTAAAGAATAAAGAATTACCAGAAATTACCAGGGGAAAAATTAATGTTGGGGAGAGAAAAGGAAATAACAAGACAAAGGTTGCTCAAACGATAAACATCTGTGATATACCATATATATATATATATATATATATATATATATATATATATATATATACACTTGGAGATTAATCTCAATCAACTTGTTTGATGGAACACACTGTATATACACAAATTAAAGCATTCGAGTTATCAATTTTTGAATTTAATGGGAGCAACACTTTGTGCAGAGGCCTACGCGTTTCGAGTCCCAATCGGTATCTAGTGGGGGGACTCTCGTCAGGGCCAAAGGAAGTATCTAAAAAGAAAGGGAAATATCTCTATGTAAGAAAATTCACTCAAGACCTATCATGGAACATCAGAGTAAACAACCATTTCCCCTCGGACAGCTTACCCTACTGGTCTGCAAGGCCACTTGAAAGGTGTAGAAATGTGTCTAATATAGAGGCGCGGCCAGTGGCGCTCTGCCTTGGAATGGCGTGGTCACACTAAAAGGCAAAGGGGTAGGGCATTAGCCTCAAGGCTAGTGTGCCTTTTAGATATTTCCCTTTCTTTTTAGATACTTCCTTTGGCCCTGACAAGAGTCCCCCCACTAGATACCGATTGAGACTCGAAACGCGTAGGCCTCTGCACAAAGTGTTGCTCCCATTAAATTCAAAAATTGATAACTCGAATGCTTTAATTTGTGTATATACAGTGTGTTCCATCAAACAAGTTGATTGAGATTAATCTCCAAGTGTGTATATATATATATATATGGTATATCACAGATGTTTATCGTTTGAGCAACCTTTGTCTTGCTTTTTCCTTTTCTCTCCCCAACATAAATTTTTCCCCTGGTAATTTCTGGTAATTCTTTATTCTTTAGTTTTGTGTACATATGGATGTCTGATTTCGAATGAGTGTGATATGTCTGACAAGTCGAATGAGTCTTTTTATATTGAATAATGGTGTAGTATTTGTACATAAAATGAAAAATTCTTGTAAAAAATCACTTTAAATTGAATGAATAAACCGCTATTGATTAGCAACATCTCGGGTTGAAATGAGTTTTTCTGCCTTATAGAGTTAAAATCGGCGTACGAGAGCACTTCCAGTCCAAAATTTCTAACAAGCCTAGCAAGCGGGGCCACATAAATGTTGAACAAAGTGGGACTCAAAGCGGAGCCCTGTGGGACCCCACATTGCAAAGGCATGGCATTGGAAAGGAAGTCACCCAGTTTGACCCTTTGCTCCCGATAATTGAGGAAAGTGAGGAGGCTCAGAGCCAGACCCTTCAACCCCGTCTCACTGAGGCGGGAGGCCAGAATGGTGGGGGACAGGGTGTCTAATGCTGCTGTAAGGTCGAGTAGGATCAGAAGCGTAGTCTGACTACTATCGACCTTAGCGCAGATGTTATTGACCACCACTGTAAGGGCTGACTCAGTGCTATGCGCCTTTCGGAAGCCATGTTGAGATGGATCAAGCAGGCAGGTCTTATCTAGAAAAGCGCTAAGATGGGAATTCAAATGAGCCTCCAACATCTTAGCTGGAGCGGGAAGAAGGGAGATGGGGCGAAAGTTCTTCAGAATCCCAGGATCCAAGGAGGCCTTTTTTAGGAGAGGCTTAACGATGGCAGTCTTCCAGGAAGCTGGGAACTCACCACTAGAGATGGCTCTATTCATGACTTGCAGCAAAGGGGGAAGTAAAATGTCCCTGCAGTTTTTAAAAATTTTAAGGGGACAGGGATCAAGGGGAGAGCCTGACTTAATCGAGTCTAGGAGTTTGTCCAGTGTCTCAATCGTGAGAAGAGGAAAGTTGGCGAAGATATCTTTGGAAGCTGAGGGACTATCTAAGCTGGGAGAGAGAACATGAGTGAGGTTATGACTCTGAAGAGCTGTGTAGATATCCAGATGCTCCGTCCATCACCACCCCCTTTTGTACCACAGGTGGGCACCAGAGCACCCACTTATAATAGAGGCCCAGGGGGATGGGGTCCCTAGGGTATGAGAAGGCTTGAGGAGGGGGCCACTCTGCTCCATTCTCTTTTAATAAGATAAAGTCCTGGGAATGCGGTCCCCCGGGCACCAGAAGGCTCAGGGAGGTAGGCCATGTAGCCCCCTTCCAAAAAATATATGACCCTGGGGAGATGGGGTCTCTGGGCCCCTCCCCTTTTTAATTAAATTTGGCTCGGGGGTGTCCCCATGGCGTAATAAAGCTCTGGGAAGGGGGGCTGTGCTGCCCCTTTTAAATAACAAATGGCCCCAAGGGATTGGGACCCCAGGGGCCTAGCAAGGCTCTGGAGAAGACTGATGAATTCTCCCTGAGCCTTATTAGGCCCTGGGGACCCCAGCACTGGGTCCAAATTCTAAGGTGAGGGCCCGTGTGGCCAAAGGCTTTGCACAGTGGGTGTTGCCTGCCTGCGAGGGGGATGGTCACAGAGCCTGGTTGAAGGCTGTGTGCAGATGGCTTTGCTGCCCGTGGAGGGTGGGGACACATGGCCTGGGTAGCCAAACCCACGCCGCGCATAACCAAAGGCCATGCACATCGTGGGGCTGGCTACCTCCTGGAAGTGGTTGGAGCCAACCCCCTGAAGCACACCGCCAAAGTTTGTGCTCAGACTGGAGTTGGCTGCCTGTGGAGGGCTGTACACAAGGCCTGGTTGCAAGTCAGGCCTTGTGGTCAACCCCCTTCGGCGCACAACCAAGGTCCATGCGCACGTGGGGTTGGCTGCCTCCGGGGATAGTTGGCCGCAGACCTTACAGCCAACGCCCCACTTGTCCAGGGATGGCAAGCACACCAGTGAACACCCTCAAGACTCTGGTAGAAGCGCACCCGCTGATACCTACTACATCGACCATCATGCTCCGGGGTCACACGCTGATGGGACGAGCAGTGTGCGACCTCATTTGGGAAAGGTCCCGCTTTTAGTTGTGTGCAGCAGGGGGTGGCTTTACACGGAGTAATAAAATATAACTTTGTGTAAAAAAATTAAATAATTCACTGAAAAAAAAGGATGTGACGTGATGTTTTGAACTCAAAAACCTACAGATTCTCCAGTTATAGTTGGCAGAGCTATCTAAAACTTGCTCCGGCACCATGCACGGTTATGACCTCACATATTATATTACATCACGTATGACATTCCATGACATCATTTATGACCTCATTCATGACATCTTTCAAGCTACATTTGTGCACATTACTCTATAAATGAGTATGGCATTAGAGGTCTGGTAGGAAGTGCAAAATGTCTCCTAATATGAAGCATCATTAATGCAGTGACGCAATCAACTCCCCTAGGTAAAAAAAAGCTTGTATGTGCAGCATTGACTCTTCATAAGTAGCCATATTCACATTAACAATGAACCACAGATAGATGGGTAACCCCTACTGCACACAGTGCTCAAGCTGTATACAACTGTTGAGGGAAATCCAAGTTCTTCCAGATACTCCACTTATGTTATATAACTAATGCCCTACTACAGGCCGCCTTTACCTTCAAACCCTTCAGTCACCAAGCCTACAGTGAGAAATGATGTGGATGAGTCGGAAAAGTGGGTACTGTAAATAGTGTTTACTCTATTTAGAGAGTTTAGTCTGTATCACACTGTTAACAAACTGTGAAATTCTCATGGGAATGTAAATACTAGGAACAGTGTTCATTCAATGCAAAACTTGTCCAAAGAGTTAGTATTCACTTAAAATACACAAGGTCTGAAGGTGCTAAAGATCATACTACCTGCAGCCTTCATACTGTAGCAAACTTTACATAGCCTGGCTTCTGTAGCTAATCGAGAACATGTACATAAATTGGTAGCTGGTGCACATAGTCTTCTATGCTCTGTAGAAAATATCATGCTTGGACGATTGTCTAAATACTCGAGGCTGCTTACAATACTTAAAATTCTGTAGAACCAAAACTTGTGTGGAACATACTAGACACAAGTTGCCAACTGTCACCTGCACACAGTGTTACTTCTGAAAGATGTAGAACTTGTTCAATACCTCTAAACATCTATGATTCATTAGGAGCACATGTGTATGCAAACAAGTACACCCATTAACTGTACACAGGCTGTACATAATTAGGTACAGAAGTAATATGGTAGTTACCCACTGTTAGAACCTAAATATGTCAGGTCACCTAGGGTAGCCTGGCCTAGGGTAAGGCAAATTCAACAGAGGCACATGTGTAAAGGTTGCAAGCCACCCCGCAGTAATTCAATGCAATATCACCCAAAAATGACACTACACCACTGTTTGGAAAAATACGAGCTTGTTTATAAAAATATTCTTTGCTTTCTTGTCTTCAGAAATTACAGCTCAGTACATTACATTTAATCATGAGATTATTAAGTTCCTCAAAGTTGCCAAAACTCTTTCACTATTTGGCTTTCTAACTTTACATCACATTACAGAAGTTCCCAGGGAGCAATGACTGCACTCCTCTAAAAGAATGGTTAACACATTTACTCCCACTCCACCACCGACATCAGGAAGTACTGGCTAACCCTCCACACTTCCCTTATTTAAGGACTTGCTCTTCTGGAGAACTGTCACGAGGCAGGCACTGTACCAATATTTATATAGCCAGTAGGAAACAACAATCTGTGTAGACCCCTATGGAAGTCTTTATGGGCGCTGCACGATTTAGGCTTGATCCTTTGTTTAAATAAATACTAGGCCTTGCTTTTCTGCCTTTGTTTTTGTTTACCTAAAGAGGAGAACTTCCCCCTCTCGACCTCCTCCTTACTTGTAGAGAATCTGCTGGGCTGGTGTCTTTGATTGCCGGGGGCGGCAAGGAAAAGGAACCGAATCACACTGTGGCTCACCAGCCTCTGGGGGCTCCTCGGCTCTCCCCTCGTGCTCAAGCCAGCTCCTCCGTGTGGCGCTCAAGCGGGGGAAAGAAGGCACAACAACAAACACGAGCTGCTGCTACCCTCCAGGCGCTTCCCTGTCCGGTTCCGCCTCCGCCTTCCTTGAGGGAAGCGGCTCGACCGGGCATGTGTGGGAGAGTAGCGGCTCAGGCCAGAGCCTGCTCGAATTCGCAGGACTACCTCCTCCGGTCCCGCCCACACGCGCCGACTGACGCGCTCAGACAGCAGGGCCGGCGTTGATCAGAGACAGGGAAGGAAAGGGTGATTCTCCTCACACGATGTCACCGCCACAGTCACCGGACCCAGGGCGATGAGGGCGGACTTTACCAGGCGGCCAGTACACTCGGTGACGCCTCGCCAGGCACACAATTTTAGCCCCAATCCAGTCAATCCGACTACTTCTTGACAAGGGGCTACCCCAGGTAACGGGGAGTTGGGGGAAGAAAGGTTTGATTAAAATGTCTGACTCCTCTTTTGCTCACAGTCCCCTTGGCTACCGATGGAAGTATCCAGAAGTCCCTTTCCTCAAACTCTGCACTAGAGCCTCTTTCCTCACTGGTCAGGGGGCTTCCCACAGGTACAACCTCCCTCACCCACGCCTTTCGCTGGGACCAGATGAGTACAGGTGCCCAGGGTCTTCAGGATCCCCTACAGGCAGGGTCAGGACAACGACTATAAGGGTAGAAGGGTGGTGAACCAGTAAGGAGCGTCCCTACAATGGGAGGTCAACCCTCTGATGATCCTACCCCCGTCTTATACTCCAGCCTTAACTCCAGCCAGCTTACACTGCAAGACAAAATGGCTGACCAACATTCCGCCTTATATAGGCTGACCCTCAGAGGTCCAGAAGGGACCAGAAGGTTCTGGAATGCCCTACTCTATCCTATGGGACAGGTTCCAGGTATGACAGTTGTGACAGTTGGTAGCCACCATTTTATGACTCAAAGGAAATTCCTGTCAGGAAAGGCCTCTAGGCCTGAGGTGAAAAACTGAGGGCGAAAGAGCACCTATCCCCTAGACCAACACCTTGAAAAATCTAGTGGACACAAAAATGAATAAGGGTATGAGGGGCAAAAAGGGAACAAAATAAATAATTGGAGGGACTACGCAAAGGGCCAGACAGGTCTAACACGCGTCCCCCCCCCAGCTGAAAGTGGGGAGAGCTACCCAACCCCTTGGGAGTCCTCATCACTAAGGCGGAAATACCTGGAGAGACCGTCTGCATTGGCGTGGTCCACTCCAGGCCGATGTTCCACCCGGAAGTCCATTCCCTGTAGGGAGATGGACCATCTCAGCAACTTGGGATTCTCCCCCTTCATCTGCATTAGCCAACGAAGGGGTCGGTGGTCAGTCTGAACCAGGAAGTGTGAGCCAAACAGGTATGGCCGCAGCTTCTTCAGAGCCCACACCACCGCAAAAGCTTCCCTCTCAATTGCACTCCACTTCTGTTCCCGGGGAAGCAGTCTCCTAGATAGGAAAACCACAGGCTGATCCAGGCCCTCTTCATTCAGTTGCGATAACACTGCCCCAATGCCATGTTCTGATGCATCTGTCTGGACAATGAATTCCTTGGAGAAGTCTGGGGCCCTCAGGACCGGTGCTGCACACATTGCCTGCTTCAACTTTTCAAAGGCTTGCTGACAAGCCTCAGTCCAGACTACCCGTCGAGGTTGTTTCTTTGAGGTGAGCTCTGTGAGGGGCGCTACAATAGTGCCATACCCCTTCACAAAGAGACGGTAGTAGCCTGTGAGACCCAGGAAAGCTCGGACCTCAGTCTGTGTCTTGGGGGGTTCCCAGGCCATGATTGCCTCAATCTTTGCCTGCAGGGGCTGCACTGTCCCCCTGCCCACCAAGTGTCCAAGGTACACAACCGACCCCTGCCCAATCTGACATTTGCTGGCCTTGATTGTCAATCCAGCTTGTTTCAGGGCCTGGAGAACTGCTTGCAAATGTTGCAAATGGTCCTCCCAACTGCTACTGAAGACAGCAATGTCATCCAGATAGGCAGCGGAGAAACCCTCCATTCCGGAGAGGACCTGATTCACCAGCCGCTGAAAAGTGGCAGGGGCATTTTTGAGCCCAAAGGGCATCACACAAAATTGGAAGTGTCCCTCTGGTGTGGAGAAGGCTGACCTTTCCTTTGCTCCATCTGTCAAGGAGATCTGCCAGTACCCTGAAGTGAGGTCAAAGGTACTTCGGTATTGGGCAGCTCCTAGCCGGTCAATTAACTCATCCGCCCTAGGGATCTGATGGGCATCAGTTTTTGTAACTGAGTTCAGTCCCCGGTAATCCACACAGAACCTCAGTTCTGGCGTGGTGCCTGGTGGAGTGGCTTTTGGCACTAGCACCACCGGGCTGGACCAGGGGCTGTTGGAAGGTTCTATAACTCCTAGCTCTAGCATCTTGGCAACCTCTCCATGGATGCTAGCCTTCACCTTGTCGGACAGCCGGTAGGTCTTTGACTTCACTGGTGGGCTGTCCCCTGTGTCCACATCATGGGTACACAGGTGAGTCCTTCCCGGGACAAGGGAGAACAACGTAGAGTACTGCTCCAGTATCTGGCGACAGTCTTCCCGCTGTTCAGGAGTTAGGGTGGGAGAGAGAATCACTCCCTCCACTGACCCATCCTTTTCTTGAGACGAGAACAAGTCGGGGAGAGGTTCACTTTCCGCTTCCTCTCCCCCATCAGTCACCATCATTAAGATGACCTCGGGCCTCTCATGGTGGGGTTTGAGTCGGTTGGCATGAAGCACCCGTAGGGGCTGTCGTGGGGTCTTAAGGTCCACCAGGTATGTGGCCTTACCCTTCTTCTCCAACACCTCAAAGGGGCCTGTCCAGCGATCCTGGAGGGCACTAAGCTCTCCAGGCTCCATCACCCACACTTTCTGGCCAGGCTCCAACTCCACCTGGTGAGCATTGTGGTCATACCACTCTTTCATGACTGCCTGGCTGGCCTCCAAGTTGTCAGAAGCTTGCTTCCACAACTTCGCCATTTGGCTCCTGAAGGCCAGCATGTAGCTCACCACATCCTGGGGGGGTTTCCTGGGAGACTTTTCCCAACTATCCTTCACTAGGCTGAGAGGACCGCGTACAGGGTGCCCATACAGAAGTTCGAAGGGGCTGAAGCCCACTCCCTTCTGTGGCACTTCCCTGTAGGAGAATAGCAAACAGGGTAGGAGGACGTCCCATTTCCTCCGCAGGCTTTCAGGCAGACTTCTGATCATGCCCTTCAAGGTCTTGTTGAACCTTTCTACCAATCCATTGGACTGGGGGTGATAGGGAGTGGTGAACCGGTAGGTCACTCCACACTCCTTCCACATTGCCCGCATGTATGCTGACATAAAGTTGGTCCCCCTGTCAGACACAACTTCTTTGGGGAAACCCACTCGGGTAAAGATCCCCATTAGGGCCCTAGCCACCACAGGTGCAGTGACAGTCCTCAGAGGAATTGCCTCTGGGTACCGTGTGGCATGATCCACCAGAACCAGGATAAACCTGTGACCAGCTGTTGTTGGTGGATCCAATGGCCCTACAATGTCGATGCCCACCCTTTCAAAGGGGGTGCTAACGACTGGAAGTGGTTCCAGGGGAGCTTTCAGCTTCACCCCTGTTTTCCCACTGGCCTGGCAGGATACACATGTCCGACAGTAAGTGTTGGACGCCACTTTCATCTGAGGCCAGTAAAAGTGGGGGACAAGCCGAGCAAAGGTCTTGTCCTGACCTAAGTGTCCTGCCAAGGGTATTGCATGAGCCAATTCCAGCAGAAAGGCTCGGTATCGTTGCGGGACTACCAAGGCCCTTGATGAACCAGGTAAGGGTACCTTGGGTTCACTGTAGAGGAGTCCATCCTCCCAGTAAATGTGGTAGTGTCCCGCAACGTCCCCTCCTGCCTGGGCTTCAGCCTGTCGCCTCAGTCCCTCAAGGGTAGGGCACTCCTTTTGGCCCTTACAGAACTCCTCTCTGGTAGGCCCTCCCTCCACATGCCACTCAGCAGGGATGGGCAGGTCCTCCAGAGAAACTACTTCCCCCCTCCACGGACTCCTGGTCCACCATCACAGGTGGCCAATCTGTCACATGGGGTGTGGAAGCCGAAGTAGGCTCTTCCTGTCTTCGGGTCTGTTCCTTTTTGGCAGCGGGTTGGGCCATTGTTCCAGGCTCCAACCCAGGCGAACTCCCTCTCCGGGCAGTCTCAGACCTTGTGCTTACACAGGCCCAGTCAGGTGTACCCAGCATCGCAGAATGCGTCCGGTATTCTACCTCTCTCCAAGCATTGTGCTCCATATCATTCCCCAGCAGACAATCAACTGGCACGGCAGGGCTTACGGCAACTCGAAGTGAACCTGCAACCCCTTCCCACTCAAAGGGAACCTCAGCCACTGGATAGTGGCCCATTCTGCCGTCAGCCATCGCGGCGGGGTGGAGTACATTGGGAACCACCTGCTCTGGAGACACCAGCTGACTTCTCACCATAGTCATACTGGCTCCTGTATCTCTCAGAGCCTCCCCTCTCTGGCCATTAATGGTGATCCATTGTCCATACTTAACAGTATTTGGGGGCACCTGGATCTTAGGAACCATCTCCCGTTCTCCCAGGGACACTAAGGTGACACCCGCCCACTCACCCCCCTTATCTAAGGGCAACTCCTCCCCAAGCGCTACACTAGCTACTCCCGGGGCTTTTCCTCCGGTCGGAGGGGGTGGTCTCTTTGGGCATCTGACATCTCCCTTATAATGTCCAACACCACCACACTCGAAGCAGTGGACAACCCTTGGCTGCTGGCTTTGGCCAGGATGAGGGTTTCTGGGCGGGTTAGCCTTAGGGGTGAAACCTGTTCCCTTTCCCTGGAAACTGTTTTGGGGACCTTTAGAGAACTCCCGCTTTTTATCTCCCCCCCCCCTCCTTCTTCTGAGGGGTGCCCTGTCCGGCCTTTTGGGAATCCCCTCCAGTCCACTTTGAGGACACCCGGGTACTTGCCCAGATGTCTGCCTCCTCTGCAAGCTTCCGGGGATTAGTCAGCTTGCTGTCCACCAGGTGTTGGCGCAGCTCGGGAAAACATTTCTCGAGTAGATGCTCCTTCAAAAAAAGATCATACAACCCCTCATAATCCTTCACCTCACTGCCCTGTACCCAGCCCTCCAATGCCTTCCTCGCATAATCTAGGAAGTCCACCCAGTTCTGGGTGCTTAACTTGTGGCTCCCCCTGAACTTCTGGCGATACTTTTCTGGGGTTAACCCAAACTTCCTGATCAATGCTAGCTTCATGGTGGGGTAGTTGGTCTGCTCCTCTGGTTCTAAGGCTAGCAAAGTGTCCCGACCGGTAGGAGGCATGTACTTGTACAACCCACCCCCCCAGTGCTTCTCCTGCATACCATGGGCTCTTAAGGAGACCTCATAGGCTGCCAGCCACTTGGCTATGTCATCCCCCTGACTATAGCTGGCAATTATATCCTTAGGCAGGTAGGGTCTGGACTCCCTGGTTGGTTCTCTGGTTTCGCTGCCACCATTTGGAGTTGGAAAGGGTCCCCGTTGCAGGGCCTGGAGTTCTAACTCTTTTAGTTTGAATTCATGAGCCATTCTCCGCTCTTCCTTCTCCTGTTCTAACCTCCTCCCCTCCCTCTTTTCTTCCAACTCCATTTTTGCTGTTTCCCACCTTAACAGTCTTTCCTCTCTCCTGTCAGCTAACTCTGTTTCTGACAACCCTCTCGATGACACACTGCTGCCCTCCCGTGAGGTAGCCTTGGGGCTGATTGACATCTCACCCACCCCCGGGGGACATTCCGCAGTCCTATCAATGACAGTACCTCTGTCCGATTCCTCCTCCTCCACCGTTCCCTCTTCATTGCGCGCTTCCACCCAAGCCCTCAAACTGGTCTGGAGTTCCCCCTTCTTGACACCACGCTTAAAGAACACTCCCATTTGTTGACAGAAATCTTTTAGCTGGGCCAATGAATCAGTGTCCAGTTTTTCCAGTGCAAATTCCATTTTGCAACAGGCAACACAAGGTTAAGCACACAAAAAGAATAGAGTTGCAAGGGCAACCTGAAGCTACCTCCACCCCACCACCAGGAATAAATTTGGAAAAAGCAAAAATAAAAATTAGGAGGGCCGCTAGGAGAACTCCAGGTGTAGGTTAGTGGATTACACTCAATTACTGCAGAGTAGTTGCAACCACAGTCAACATCCCACCGCTGCCACCAACTTGTTGGAACCTAAATATGTCAGGTCACCTAGGGTAGCCTGGCCTAGGGTAAGGCAAATTCAACAGAGGCACATGTGTAAAGGTTGCAAGCCACCCCGCAGTAATTCAATGCAATATCACCCAAAAATGACACTACACCACTGTTTGGAAAAATACGAGCTTGTTTATAAAAATATTCTTTGCTTTCTTGTCTTCAGAAATTACAGCTCAGTACATTACATTTAATCATGAGATTATTAAGTTCCTCAAAGTTGCCAAAACTCTTTCACTATTTGGCTTTCTAACTTTACATCACATTACAGAAGTTCCCAGGGAGCAATGACTGCACTCCTCTAAAAGAATGGTTAACACATTTACTCCCACTCCACCACCGACATCAGGAAGTACTGGCTAACCCTCCACACTTCCCTTATTTAAGGACTTGCTCTTCTGGAGAACTGTCACGAGGCAGGCACTGTACCAATATTTATATAGCCAGTAGGAAACAACAATCTGTGTAGACCCCTATGGAAGTCTTTATGGGCGCTGCACGATTTAGGCTTGATCCTTTGTTTAAATAAATACTAGGCCTTGCTTTTCTGCCTTTGTTTTTGTTTACTTAAAGAGGAGAACTTCCCCCTCTCGACCTCCTCCTTACTTGTAGAGAATCTGCTGGGCTGGTGTCTTTGATTGCCGGGGGCGGCAAGGAAAAGGAACCGAATCACACTGTGGCTCACCAGCCTCTGGGGGCTCCTCGGCTCTCCCCTCGTGCTCAAGCCAGCTCCTCCGTGTGGCGCTCAAGCGGGGGAAAGAAGGCACAACAACAAACACGAGCTGCTGCTACCCTCCAGGCGCTTCCCTGTCCGGTTCCGCCTCCGCCTTCCTTGAGGGAAGCGGCTCGACCGGGCATGCGTGGGAGAGTAGCGGCTCAGGCCAGAGCCTGCTCGACTTCGCAGGACTACCTCCTCCGGTCCCGCCTACACGCGCCGACTGACGCGCTCAGACAGCAGGGCCGGCGTTGATCAGAGACAGGGAAGGAAAGGGTGATTCTCCTCACACGATGTCACGCCACAGTCACCGGACCCAGGGCGATGAGGGCGGACTTTACCAGGCGGCCAGTACACTCGGTGACGCCTCGCCAGGCACACAATTTTAGCCCCAATCCAGTCAATCCGACTACTCCTTGACAAGGGGCTACCCCAGGTAACGGGGAGTTTGGGGAAGAAAGGTTTGATTAAAATGTCTGACTCCTCTTTTGCTCACAGTCCCCTTGGCTACCGATGGAAGTATCCAGGAGTCCCTTTCCTCAAACTCTGCACTAGAGCCTCTTTCCTCACTGGTCAGGGGGCTTCCCACAGGTACAACCTCCCTCACCCACGCCTTTCGCTGGGACCAGATGAGTACAGGTGCCCAGGGTCTTCAGGATCCCCTACAGGCAGGGTCAGGACAACGACTATAAGGGTAGAAGGGTGGTGAACCAGTAAGGAGCGTCCCTACAATGGGAGGTCAACCCTCTGATGATCCTACCCCCGTCTTATACTCCAGCCTTAACTCCAGCCAGCTTACACTGCAAGACAAAATGGCTGACCAACATTCCGCCTTATATAGGCTGACCCTCAGAGGTCCAGAAGGGACCAGAAGGTTCTGGAATGCCCTACTCTATCCTATGGGACAGGTTCCAGGTATGACAGTTGTGACAGTTGGTAGCCACCATTTTATGACTCCAAGGAAATTCCTGTCAGGAAAGGCCTCTAGGCCTGAGGTGAAAAACTATGAGGGCGAAAGAGCAACTATCCCCTAGACCAACACCTTGAAAAATCTAGTGGACACAAAAATGAATAAGGGTATGAGGGGCAAAAAGGGAACAAAATAAATAATAAATTGGAGGGACTACGCAAAGGGCCAGACAGGTCGAACACCCACCAATAATGTAAACTGTAAATCAAACTAGCCCACTCATTGAATGAGGTCATCAGTGATGTCATTTGAGATTTCATTAATGATGTCCTAGATCATGTCATGAGTGATGTAATATGAGGTCATAAGTGGGCATTGCATGGTGGGGTGCAAGTTCTAGTTGGCTCTGCTAACTAGAACTGGTGAATTTCTGGTATTTTATTTTCATGTAAATTAAAATATAATTCCAAACTTTAACATCACCTTAACCTTTGGTGTTATATATATATATATATATATATATATATAATGTTGAGAAAGACACCTTACAATTGGGCCTCACTTTCTGCCCGAGTGAAAGACTGGAATTCACACAAACAAGAATCGACCTCTTTAAACTTGTAAGAAAAATGAAGCTACATAAGTTCCATAAGATGAAACCCAGCGACGGTGAATCACATCACAAAACAAAGAAGAAAAAGAAAACTGCCATACAACCCACTGACACCTTAACTGTGAGAGATTTACGCTCTGTCCAAGTACTAGAAGACTTAAGAGAGGAACAAACACAAACAACTGGGACAGAAGTAGGCATTGAGCAAGAATCACCACAAACTAATTTTCGAGCTGTCTCGCAGTTTAATCCTCAGATGCCCTTTGATGCAATAGATACTTTCTCAGAGGCTGTCATACAGGATTTGGTACATTACAGAATGCACAACAATAAAAAGTGGAGTGTGAAACAGAAACATAATCTAACTATAGAACAACAATCCGCCTTGGAGAATATCAAGAAAAATTAGAAAGTGATATTGAAGCCATCCGATAAGGGAGGTAATATCGTTCTGCTACCGAGAGAACAGTACTGCAAGGAATCCCTCCGCCAATTGCATAACCAAGAAAATTATATCATCACTGATGTGAGGGAGTATGAAGGCAGTATAAAGACATATCATGATCTCCTCACAAAATGGCGGAACAAGTCTATGCTGGACATGGATGAGTTTCTATTCCTGCGGAATCCTGAACCCATTATTCCCACGTTCTACCAGCTCCCAAAAGTACACAAAGACATAATCAATCCGCCGGGACGACCGATCGTCTCATCTAAAGGTGGACTCACGGAGAATCTATCTATATACATTGACTACTTTTTAGCTGAATTTGTGGTGAATCTAAAATCATACGTGAGAGATACGAAACATTTCATAGAACAGATTGAACACATCACTTGGGACAAATCTTTCTTGCTCATCACCCTTGATATCACGAGCCTTTACACCTGCATAAGGCACGATCTGGGGGTGAAGGCCGGTAAGTATTTCCTTGAAAAGAGACCCGGGAAATACAGGGAGCATGGAGTCATGCTAATTGAAATGCTGGAATTCTGTCTGCAGAATAATATATTTTTATTTCAGGATACCCTGTTTAAACAAATCTCGGGGACCGCGATGGGAACCTGCTTCGCCCCCAGCTACGCGAATTTATTCGTGGGCTGGTGGGAGGAGCAGGTCGCCACTGCCGGGGAAAACAGCAAATGGCCGGATAACATTGTGGTGTGGTGTCGTTATATTGACGACTTGTTTGTGGTGTGGAGGGGCTCCTCCACAGAAGCAAACAATTTTATCAGGGATCTGAATAACAACGATCTGCATCTGATATTTACTGCCGATGTGAGTAGTGAGGAAGTTCACTACTTAGATCTTAAAGTTTTTGTAGAGGAAGAAAAGTTACAAACTACCCTCTACAGAAAACCCACGGCAGGAAACAGTATCCTCCACGCAAAGAGTAGTCATCCACCTAGCCTAGTAAAAAGCATCCCCTATGGTGAGTTACTAAGGCTGAGACGCAACTGTTCCCGCGAGGAGGACTTTACAATAGCTGCAAAGGAGTGCACGCGGAGATTTCGCATGAGAGGATATGATCCAGAATTACTAGACTTAACTCTGAAGAAAGTGTCTAGGATCCCCAGGCGACAGCTCCTAACGTGCGACTCTAAAAGAAAGGGAGACAGCGAAAAGATTAACAAATTCAGAATGATCACTACATTCTCAGAGGGAGCAAATGCCCTCAAAGGGATGCTTAACAAGAGCTGGCATATATTGCGAACTGATCCGGTGATTGGGAGTGATGTGCCGGAGAGACCATTAATAACTTTCCGGAAATCACGTTCCATCAAGTATATGGTGGTACAGAGTCATCTAACACCTATGAAAATTTCCGGACAGGGTACTTTGAGAGACATGGCTGGATTTTTCCCTTGCGGGAAATGCCGCGCATGTGAAAATAGCCGGAGAATACTCTTATTCTGTCCCAGGCCTGAAACAACCGAAGATCAAGCATTTCATAACCTGCACAACATCATATGTGGTGTACTGCCTTTTGTGTCCTTGCGGGCACAAATATATAGGGAGTACAATAAACGGGGTTAAAATGCGTGTCCTAGAACACCAGCGGGCCATTATGAATAAGGATATCACGTACCCTGTGGCGAGACATTTCGCCCAATCGCACCAGAGCAATCGAGAACTTCTCCAATATTTTGGTATAGATCATGTCCCCCTTAACCCCAGAGGTGGGGATAGACTCACACGTCTACGTAGACTAGAATCACGTCATATAATTGACATGCAGACAAAACAGCCTGGGGGTCTAAATATTGGAGAGGAATTAGGTGTCCATCTGGGGAAATAGTTTAAGATCTCAAACACTTCCCCTTCTGAACAGAGCACTGCCAATGTATACATATAGGAGTTCTAGGATGAAATGTGAACTTTGGAACCTGTATTTACATTTGCCAATGTATATTCGCTCTGAGTTGTCTTTCAAAAACATGTATGGTACATGTGTTACTTGCAGCCATAGTCAGATTATACCTGCCTATTTTGTATTTTCTCCCTCTGTGTCAACTTCTGATATTTATCTTCTGATATTTATCATTTCTTAACTTCTCCTCTTTCTTTTTCTTCCCCCACTTGCTTAATCACCTCCCCCCACCATCAACGTATCTTCCTCCTCCTTACCTTCCTTCTCTCTTGTTCCCCTTTAAATGGTTAGGAAAATGCTATATGCGATGATGACCATAAGGGATGAATTTGGATATATTGTATATAATGCTATTTTTGGCTTGATCAAGACTTTTCCGGTTTGCCATAGTCGGTGACATGCCGATACACGGCGAGATCTTTGTGACTTGTGACCGACTTGGGTTTGTTTCTGTATGAAATGCAAATTATGATGATTTACATGCAACCCATGGTGCAATGGGACTCCGATCATAAATTTGATTTGGGACTTTGAAATTTATGTAAATACTTTGTAAATAGGATTCGCAGGATTCCATGATTTGCCGATCCACGGCGAGATGAGTATTATTCACTGCTATTAAGTGAATGTAGGAATCCGTATAAACCAAGAGTTAACTCACATAGTGTAAATAGAACTATGTGTGTCAAGGACTCACTTAGTAATGGCTGCTCCATTTACTCAGTTTGTAATGGTGTCTGTTTTTCCCTTCACATGTGACAGGAAGTGAAGTATGTATATAGTATGCTGGGTAAACACTGCACGCATTGACACTGACGAAGGACTTACAGTCCGAAACGCGTCTGTCTGTTTGTTGGAAAAGCCGAATAATAAATTGAGCATCTCATACCCCCGCGAGTGTGTGATCATCTTTCTTGGATTGAGGGACGGTTGGAGCTGGAATATATATATATATATATATATATATATATATATATATATATATATATATATATATATTGGCAAACAAAAGAGGCGGCACACCAGGAATAACTTTTAAGCCTTTTTAATCAAGACTTCACCCCACCAACGCGTGGGCAAGGCCAGTGTTGGCTGAAACGCGTTGGTGGGGTGAAGTCGTGATTAAAAAGGCTTAAAAGTTATTCCTGGTGTGCCGCCTCTTTTGTTTGCCAAAATTTCCTGGGTCTGGATCCGACCCCTGGGTGGAGCACACACTGCTGAGCGCGCTCGCAAGGCTTGAGGATCACTTTGTGAGACGATATATATATATATATATCGTCTCACAAAGTGATCCTCAAGCCTTGCGAGCGCGCTCAGCAGTGTGTGCTCCACCCAGGGGTCGGATCCAGACCCAGGAAATTTTGGCAAACAAAAGAGGCGGCACACCAGGAATAACTTTTAAGCCTTTTTAATCACGACTTCACCCCACCAACGCGTTTCAGCCAACACTGGCCTTGCCCACGCGTTGGTGGGGTGAAGTCTTGATTAAAAAGGCTTAAAAGTTATTCCTGGTGTGCCGCCTCTTTTGTTTGCCAATATATATATATATATATATATATATATATATATATATATATATATATATATATATATATATATATATATATTCTCCAGTAGGTAGTTAAAGTTAGGACAATCTTTTCCCACAGATAATGTATTTTTTGGTTTTGCTAATAAGTTTGGTGCCGTTTGATGAATCTTCACAAAATGTTCAAAAAAAGTAGTCTAATTTGCCTAGATCTGCATGGAATGTCTTGGTGATTCGTCGAGCGGCGGCGGGTTCCCAAAACTACTTTTCCCCGTGCAAGATCTATGGGGATTTCACTATTTTAGATCAAGCTATAGGCCGAACCGCTAAATGGATTCACACCAAATTTGGCAGAAAGCTAGCTCTTGTTCCAGAAAGAGCCCTTTTTGTAATGTGTACATCTGTTCTGTAGTTTTGGAATTATTGAAGAACTAAAACTTTGACTATCTAGGGGCGTGGATCCTCCGCTGGTACCAGCGGATCAAATTATATATTACTTTGTTAAAAATACCATGCACATTTTTTGAAAAAACCCAAGGTTACAGGTACATTATAGTTGGGTCCAGATTCACCCACCCAAAACCATCCATTCCGCAGTTGAACCTACCTGAAGAAACCTAAATATGTGCAGTCAAGTAACTTTAGCAAAAAGAACAAATGATTGACGGAATTATTAGCAAATCATTCACCCCAGTCAAAGATCTGGGTTTAATCAATATTTTTTGCTCACCACGCCACCCCAGTTTGGATCCAGCCATATGGAAATCCGTCTTGACCCTACTGCCCATCGGAACAGTCCTGCCCGAACTACCAGGTCAGGTTCTCCCTGGATCGGAAACCAGCATCCTGGGTCCGGTTTCAGGGTATTAGCCTGGCTAGCTTGAATCCAGTGGCATGGTGAGCACGGGACCCTCTACTTTTACAAGCATCTGGGACAGTGTCTGAGATAAGGCTTTGGATTTTTTTTGGGGGGGAGAGGTTAAAGCCCAAGAAACTGGAGTGCAAAGTGTTAGACCTGTCAGCCCTTTGGGTGGTCCCTCCTTATTTTTTCCTCTCACTTTCTGCCTCCCATTTTTGAGTCCACTATGTTTTTTTTTTGTGTTGGCTTAAACTCCAGGCGCACCATCATTACTGATTAATGGTGGGGCGCAGGTGCTCCTTTCAAAATGGGGGAGAGTAGGCCCTCTCACAAAATGGTGGCCTGTCTAGATTTACCTCACAGCCTTGGGCCATAGGGTGACATGAGGGGGTTCCAGAACCTTCTGGTCCACTCTAGACACTCTGGGCCCAGGTTATATAAGGTGGAATGTTGGGCGGCCATTTTGGTGGGGAGATTGTATGTGGAGAGAGAGGTCAAGCTGGAGTACAGGCTGTGGAGTGAGGAGGTTGGCGCACTGTGGGGGGGTTGACTGCCTTCAGGGGCTGCTACTCCTATATATGATGCTACCCCCAGCCCATTGATCTGACCCTGCGAGGACATTTTCACTTGAAACTACGATACCACCAGTACCCCTAGTGGAAGGCCAGGTCGTGGACTGAGGGAACTTGACCAGGCTGGTGAGGGTGAGTGGGGCTGCCTTCCGTGAGGGGCTGAAACCTTGGTGGAATAGTCCCTTATGCTAACTATCACCCAGCGCCTGGCATGACCCATCACCTAGGTGCCCTGCTGCGACCTACTTGAGCCTGTCCTATTGTGCCTCCGGACTGACCTGAGCTCCCCGCGCTTGTGTGGCCTCTCCGCCGTTGCACTAGCGAATCTCCTGTGGTGGGAGCGTGGTTCCGGTGAATTGGAGCTGGCGGCGCCCCTGGCGTCTGGTCCCGCATAGATTGGCAGAAGGGTCAGAGGAGAGTCCGGGCCCTTGAGAAACACTGACTTCCCCGCTAGGGAGAGTGTGGGGGAGGTCCGGCGCTGACAGCTTGTGCGCGGCATTGGAGAGGCAGTTGCCAGGCAGCGGAGGCCTGAATAGAGTCCCGCCCTGGCGTTAGCAGGAGGAGCACAGGAAGGAGCGGGCGGGTTTGAAGGAGGCGCGCCCTGCCTTGAGGGAGGAGCTGCCGCAGAGGCGCGCCCGGTCTCCGGTGAGAAACTTTACTTCTGTGAGGGCGAAGAGAGAGTCGCACGGAGACAGGAGGAGGAATTGACGCAGAGGTGCGCCCTGTCTCCGGTGGGGGTACCGCCACCGTGGGCTTGCTTTTAGTGTTTGGGAGGGGGCACAACTGGAGAAGCCCTAACCCCTTCCATTTGCCATCTATTGGACAGTGCGCAAGAACTTCCCAGGCAGAAGTAAGCAGGGAGCCAAGCCAAGGGGGAAAGGGGGGGGGAGGCGCGACTCCAGAGATAATTGCTGGGCCTATTGTGGTTCAGTCCTCCGGTCCACTAAGAGAGTGGTGGGCCCCGGGAGCAAAAAACAGCTGAACCACATTAGAAGTGTACTTTTCCCATGAGATCTGCAGCTGTCCAGGAACCAGGGCATTGCCGATTAACCTACAGGTGGCAGGGTTACTTCCCAAGATTATTGTGTACTCTTGCCTGATTTAATTCATGAACTCTATTGCTCTGCTAAAACTAATGTATGCTCTGACTGTATTAAATGAAAACCTCCTAGTATTTAAATGAGTGTTGGCCTGAATTGAATATATACTTTACCCTGCTGTTCGCGATGTAGATGAGTAAGGTTCACTAGTGTGACATGAACTAATGCAATAACCTGTGTTTCAGGAGACAGGAACTTTAATGGTGAAGCATTTAAAATGATGATTTGTTATTGCTGTCGCAACTGAAAATCAAATTTAAAGCAAAGATAAAGCTTTCTTACTTTTTCTAAAGACTGTGTGGTGTCATTTTTGGTGGAGGTACGCTGGGGTGCTGTGTTGAGTGTGGCGCAAGTACGACAATCCGCCTTGAGGGTAGGACTTCCCGCTTTGTGCCAGGCTACCCTAGGTGGACCGGTGACCCCGGGTCCAACACAAAGTCTTTGGCATAATGTAGGACCAGGAATCATTTCAAGCAAATTACATTGCCAACTTCCTACTGCATTTATTATGAGTACCTCAACTGTAGTTTTTCATCCCTGGCACAATGTTTTTGTAGCTAGTAGTTCATTCCATGTAGACAGCAACAGGCCAGCATATTTGCAATTTTTTCCTGTTCTTAGTGGTGCCTAACTATACTAATGTGCCTGTGCATTAATTGGGATATCCTTATTCTTGTCACCACTGTAAGCCACATTCTATTTAAATTCATTCTCTTTGCTGCCACTGCTTGCACATTCCACTTTTCTTCTTTTGAACTCCTCCTTCAGGTGTTATGTGATTCTCTTAGCCAAGAAGAGGACTGTTTGGACTAGACCGTGATGGTGGAAACCTCTGTAAGGACCTGTGAACTCACGAGTGGAAGTGTTTTGCACACAGTTGACCGACTATAAAGTTCAGACACCCCCACTTTGATATGTACTCACCAAGACTTAATCCTATTAATTTAACTCCAACGCTTTCTATTGAAATAAAAATCTTTATACAGACTCATCCGACCATAAAGGAGTGCACATAATACAAAATCGCATAGCTCTAAAGTTGAAGCTAAAACCATAATTATTATAATTAATATATTAAAAACGATCATTGGGACACATCTTACTGGTTCATACGTAAGGACATAATGCAGGTTTTACAAACTTTTTTGTGTCCTAATAGGTACCTGAATAAATAATACAATCATTGTGGTACTAAAAGGTGAGGAGCATTTGAAAGAAAATCTGAGATGGTGGTCTAGCTGCACAACCGATTGGTAATAAGTACCTCTTTCTCTAGCCTATTTACAAAATAGAATAAAGGGCAATGTGCTTTGTATCGTAATATTGTCGCAACAACATGATTTACAATCTTTATTACCTTGGCCACGTGGCTGGTCCGATACCATGGAATGGGCCAAATGTAACCTAAACTGGTCAGATAACCTTGCTTGAGTGCTCATCACATACTTAAAGTAAGGCTCAATTATACATGGAGTTCAAATAACATGTGGATTAACTATTGACTTTGACTCATCTTCAAGTCCTCTGCACATGTTCCTCAAACGCCTTTTTTAAAAAATGTCTTGATTTATTTAATCAATCATGGGGATTGTAGACGGCGCTACTCACCCGTGAGCGTCTCAAGCCGCTGGGGGAGGGGAGGGGGGGGAGGGGCATCTCCGGATCAGTTGAAGAGCCAGGGCTTGAGGTCCTTCCTGAACGTGCACAGGGTCGAAGAACGTCTGATGTACACAGGAAGCTTTTTCCAGGTCTTGGCTGCGATGTCGAAGAAAGCTCTCACCAGCTCTGTTTCTGCAGATACAGGGGACCTCTGACAGGCCAAGGTCAGTGGAGCGGAGGTTCCTTTTGGATACATAGGAGACTCTCTCGTTGAGGTTTTTGGGGCCGATGTTGAGGGATTTGTAGGCGAGGGTGAGGAGTTTGATGGTGACCCTCTTCTTGACTGGGAGCCAGTGGAGGTCACGTAGGTGTTGGGTCATGTGTTCGTGGTGAGGTGTCCCAAGTATGAGTCTCGCTGTGGTGTTTGGATGGTTTACAGCTTTTGTAGAAGAGATCTGTTGATTCCGGCGTAAAGGGCGTTGCCGTAAATCAGTCTGCTGGTTATAAGTGCGTGGGTAACGGTCCTTCTGCAGTTGGGGGGAGGGCGGGGAATCCATTTGAAGTTCTTGCGGAGGATGCGCAGGCAGTTGAAGCTGGTGGAGGCGACGGCGTTGATCTGGCGGTTCATGGAGAGGGAGGAGTCAAGTATGATGCTGAGTTTTCGAGCATGGTCTGTAGGGGTGGGTGGGTTCATGAGGGAGGAGGGCCACCAGGTATTCTCCCAGGCGGATGTGCAGGGTCCAACGATGAGGACCTCTGTCTTCTGAGTTGCACTTCAGATACCTCTTTAATCCAGGCTGCAACATTCTTTATTCCTTCATGGAAGTAGTCTGGTGTCTTTAGGGATTCTTTGTGAGTGAGCGGATGAGTTGAGTGTCGTCGGCGTAGGATACTATTGTGGTAAATAAATAAATAATACCCTATTTT
The DNA here is from genome assembly GCF_964261635.1 of Lissotriton helveticus. Taxonomy (NCBI): domain Eukaryota; kingdom Metazoa; phylum Chordata; class Amphibia; order Caudata; family Salamandridae; genus Lissotriton; species Lissotriton helveticus. Next base: position 215,475,491 of record NC_136068.1, on the reverse strand, counting down.
TGACTAGACATATATCATAACAGATAGCTCAATAAATAAGAGTCAAGATTCGAGGTAGTGGGAGTTTTGCAGGTTTAATACAGCATAAGGACAGGAACAGGACAACCTGTATAGGAATAGGATGACAAGGCCCAGCAGCTGCTGGGGCTGGGTCTGGGATGAGCGCGCTGACTTTTAATAACAATACATGAGCATATATACATAACGCAAACACATAGCATTACATTGCAGTAGGCGTAGCAGTGGGTGGAGCAGAAGGCGTGACGCGTAGCAGTCGCGAAAGATAAGAGTAAAAAGAAGGTGTAACTCAGACATGTGATGCAAACGTAACAGAATATGTCATGAATGGGCGGAAACATAGGAGGGGGCTACCTAAGGAGCCGGGGCCTCTAACCTGGTGGTGCGCGCAAACTGGCAATGACGTGTTACGAGGAGAAGCTGGGGGCTATGAACTCTGTGCTAGGAGCAGAGACTAAAGTCTGGAGGGTCGGAGCGACATGTACCTAAACCCTATCTAGTATCTGATGTTTAGGGAACATGTTGATATAAACTAGAAGTCATGAGGGGAAAAGCTAACTGACTCTAAGACTGGAGCATGCATTTATTCTACATGTAGTGCGTGATGAAGAATATTAAATGACCATTAAATACAGTATTTCTCTTAACATGGAGCCGCATAGGCTAGACAATGACGGAAACTATTGATGCAGTTCAGTAGCTTAGGAATGCAGAGAAGGAGGACTGAACTGATAGCTGGAATCACAACATAGTCTTGGCAGACTCAGAGGCAGAGCCAAGCTGCACCGGGCACTGCGAGGCAGGAAATAAGTGAAGGGTCGAGGATACAGGTGGGGGCTGTATCGCTCCTTAGCGAGGCTTCAGGAGACAGGAGCTGAATCTGGTGTCCAGGCCCTGTTGAGGCCTGGAAACGGGGACTTTATAATGAAATAACGTGCACACTGAGAAGCGTGGCAACATTATTTTACATAAGCCTGATATTCGTAGTATTCACGAGGACTGGAAACTGGCATACCAGAGGTGGACACAACTATAATTGCGTCATTAATCGGACATGGGGAATAACATATGCATATTGGTCATGCACACATAACATATGATGGATGACACGTAGGGACACAGAACATGACAAAATTTACTTTTCCACATTCCCTCCTTGTCACTACGTTTCCATCAGGAAACATCAATACTCATGATACCATCTATCATTTCATACAGTACCATTTGTTCATCTCGAATTGTCTTGGAACGGGATTTAGAACGGGGCTTGGGACTAGGAATACAAGAGGTAGCACACATGCCGCAAATCGCAGGGCCACATTGTATACAGAGGCAGCAGCTGAATATGATCGCTACTGCGATACCTAGAAAGGACAGGACTTTCCATCCCCAGGCGGAAATTATATTCCAGAACCAACCGGACCATGTCCAGGTGCCTGGATCTTGGTGTAATAGATGGGCAATTTTATGAAGTCTGGTTATAGCTGAATAAACAGACGGCGCGTTATTTGGAATAAAAATGCAACAACTGGATCCGATGACTCTACAGGCCCCGCCCCTATCGGCCAGTATGACGTCAAGGACGAGACGATTCTGGAGCACAACAATTCTCATAAAGGATTGCTCTTCGGTTAAGTTACCTAGAGCGGAGGCAGTCTCATCTACTACAGCTTCAAGGGTTCTTGTTAACCTACGGATTAGCTTACTATTTACAACTGTACCTAAATAAGGGAACACACCTTTATCAATATCAATGAATTGCTCTGCAGCAGTTTCAGTATAATCGACAATCGGGAGGTTTCTCTTGTGTCTAGTATGTACTAGGAAGGAATTCCTATGGTAGTCAGGTGGGGCTAGGAAAACAGGTGGCAGTAGGAAGGCAATGTAACAGGTTCCCTCCCAATCGAGGGGCAGACGAACATATGCAGTTTGACCACAAACAAAATAAGAATGACGTGAAGCTTTAAAAATAGATTTCCCACTGTCACTATACTTGATAATAGTAGTACAATCACTATGTCCTACGTGTACAGAACCATTATTTCGGACACATAATTCGCCTTTGACTGGTAATACTGAAATAGCAGGTGAGTCTGGAGTAGTATCAGACTGAACATTCAGAACCATGAAATTCGACGAATAGTTACCTAAATTGTACACTTCATTTTCTAGATCTAACCCGGTTCTGTGGGGGAAACCTTGCTTGTCTGGGAAACATGTGCTGTTAAGAAAAGACATATCTGTTGAGGATAACGTTAACGTGGACCATGCTCCACACGAACCATTATGTGAAAAAGGATAAGGAAAAAGTGGCAGAACTCCCTTTGACGTCTGAAAAGGGGGGAGTCGACCACACACCCAACAATTAGTGGCATTGCTGGTCTGGTGTGAATAATGTAACATGCGGATAAATGTATTGTTACGCATAGCGAGGCGGTATGAATATTCGTGAGGAGGCAGATCACTAAACGTGTGCTCTACTGTAACATTAGAAGGCTTATTTACATGAGGAACTGGAAAACACAGGAAAAATGCGTAACTGGTGCAGGAAATCAAAAGGCTGAGAAATAATATGAAACTTAGAAAAATGATACATCGAATTGAGTTTTGACTAACTCTCTCACTATGGGGGTCTATTTTATACATGTCAGAAACAGTCTAACCGTTTCACCTAGGGGAGGACTTAGACAATCAAACTGACTGACTTATTTTACTAGACCTTAGCTTTTGCTTATACTCCTGCTGCGGAGTTTTCTCTAACAGGGGAGGGGTTGTGTCAATGTCATTTGCGGGACAGTCCTTAGGAACAATGTTTTGACAAGTCTTGATATCCTGGGAAATGTTTTTAAAGACCGGCTTTAATCCGTAGAATTTCTTGACGTGCGAAAGGTGCACCCAGCCGCGGCGTCCTTCCAATTTCACAGCTGTACGGGTGGTGAGGAGGACCTGACGGGGCTCCTTCCAACGTGGCTCCAGCGGACTTGATCTGTCGAAGTTCCGCACGAGTACCATCGAACCTGGAACGATTTCATGCGGTGCCACCTCGGTATTGTCTGGAAATGCGGCGGCAACCTGTGAACGACATGAGTTGAGGGCAGACATCAAGGAAGCTAGGTAATCTGTCAGCATATTACATGAAACATCGGTAATACTTCGGGGTCTAGGAGTACCCCACATGTTAGGGGGGCGGCCGAATACGACCTCATACGGGGACAGACCTGATCTGGAATGTGCGACCATGCGCATATAAAACAAAGCGACTGGCAGAGCTACTAGCCAGTCCACACCCTTATCTTTACATATTTTGGCAATTCGAATTTTCAGAGTCTGATTATGTCTCTCGACTAGACCGGCTGCTTCAGGATGGCGTACACAATGAAACTTCCACTGGTACCCCAACAACAGGGAAACGTGCTTCATCAGTTCAGATGAGAATGGCTGACCGTTATCAGAATATACGACTCTAGGGAGTCCATATCGAGGGAAAAACTCACGAACCAACTGCTTGGCAGTGGTCGCGGCTGTGTAATCTGGGACTGGATATGCTTCTGTCCATCTGGACAAAGCGCATACAACTACAAGGACATACTTAAAACCTCGACATCGCTCCATCTGAATATAATCCATCTGGAGGACCTCAAAAGGGTGGTCAGGGGGCTGGAAACCACCTTGTTCCACCGGGACACTTTTACCTGGATTAAACTGACAACATATCATACAGGTACGGACTTTCTGCTTGGCTGCAGCTCGTAAATGCTTGTTGAACCAAATGTTCTGGATACTGTCTAACATTGCTTTTTCTCCTAAATGTGCTGGACTATGTGCGGTATTAATAATGACTTGAACCATAGAGTCGGGGAGAAACCATGCGGTCCTACCCTTTGTTAACCATCCTTGATCTGTCTGGACCCCTCCTTGTTCAGACCACTTCTTGGTTTCATCGGGAGTAGCATGTAACTGGATATCTATGACATCTTGAGTAGGGTCCTTAACTGTCATACATGTAGTCAGATCTGGAGTGTGTGTCATGTTAACTGGAATGTCTGGAGTCTGGGCTGTAAGCTTGGCTGTGCGATCTGCTAGATCATTACCTTGAGAAGTAGTGTCAGTAACTTTCGTATGTGCTTTGCACTTCATGATAGCAATAGATGTCGGTAAGTGTATGGCATCTAACAGAGCTTGAATAAGGAGACCATGCTGAATCTTGGTTCCATGAGAAGTCATGAAACCTCTCTCCTGCCAGAGCACTCCAAAGTCGTGTACAACTCCAAATGCGTAACGTGAATCTGTGTAAACATTAACTTTCAGGTTCTTGGCGTGTATACAGGCTTGTGTCAGAGCAACTAGCTCTGCTGCTTGAGTGGACAGGGTATCAATACGGTGTGTTTCAATAACTTCGGTGTCAGTAGTCACTGCATACGCGGCGACTAGTTCTCCTGTACTAGTTCTCATACATGAACCATCCACATAAAGTGTCAGGTCAGGATCTGGTAACGGAATGTCTGTCAGGTCTTGTCTTGGCTTTGTCGTAATGTTGACTACTTCCACACAGTCGTGTGCGGCAGGATTTGAACTAACTGATGGTAACAGTGTAGCAGGATTCAGGATGTTGCAGCGTCTAATTTCTATGTGTGGCTGAAACAGTGTCAATTCATAACCTGTTAAACGTGCAATTGTCAAGTGCTGTGTTTGTGTTCGATTTAAAAGAACTTCCACGGAGTGTGGGACTTTTACTGTCAAGGTATGTCCTAAAACTATGGAATCACTTTGTCTGATAGCTAGTGCTGTGGCTGCAACTGACTTGAGGCACGCAGGCAGAGCCTGGGCTACAGGATCTAGTGTGCTCGAAAAATAAGCACAAGGCTTGTTTTGTCCTGCTTGGTCTTGTGTGAGAACAGATAATGCTGTACCTTCGCGTTCAGTGACGAAAAGTGTAAAAGGCTTACTGTAGTTCGGCGTAGCTAGAACTGGAGCTTGACCTAGGGCTTTCTTTAACTCGTTGAAACTAAGTGTATGTTCAGATGTCCAAGGGAGAACAGTCGATACGGCTGCCTCCTGTGTCGTTAACTGTACCAGTGGCTTGGCTAGAAATGCATACTGAGGAATCCATTGTCGGCAATAAGAAGTAAGGCCGATAAAGGCACGTACCTCCTTCTGGGTCCTGGGCTGAGGAAGACTCGCTATCAACTGGATACGGTCTGGTGTCAACTGCCTACCCCTCTTGGACAGTAAGTGTCCTAAGTAGACCACTTGCTGGACACAGAATTGAAGCTTCGAAGGGGACACCTTGTGCCCCATCTCGGCTAGAAAATACAGAACCGTCAGTGACGCTCGCTCGCAAGCACGTTCAGAACGGGCTGTGATCAGTAGATCATCGACATACTGGAGCAGGGCAGTGTCAGTTGGCATGTGAATATTGTCTAGTTGTCTCTTAAGTGCTTGACTGTAAATACTAGGGCTTTCTGTGAAACCTTGAGGAGCGCGTGTGAACATATAGCTCCTTCCATTTAAACAGAATCCGAAAAGAAACTGGCTGTCTGGATGGATGGGAACACTAAAAAATGCGTTCTTGAGGTCTATGACAGTGAAGAACGTGGCTTCGGAATCAATGGCTGTCAATAGGGAAGAGATATCTGGGACAACTGGGTACTGAGGAATAATACATTTGTTAAGTTCCCGTAAATCAATCACTAATCGATATACTGGGGGTGCATTTGGATCAGTACGTTTCATGACTGGAATGATCGGAGAGTTACATACATTGGAGTCAGTTTCTACAACTACTCCTTGAGCCATGAGCTCGTCAATAATTTTGGATAAGGCTGCTACAGCCTCAGGTGGCAATCTATACTGCCTGATTCGTGGTAACACTACACCTGGTTTCAGGGTCACACGATGGGGTGTGATTTGCATGTAACCTACATCAGTTGGACCTTGCGGCCATAAATGCTGCGGAACATTGGACAGTCTGGAATCAAAATCTCGTAATACATAGTGACCCTTAAAGTCACGTAGGAACAGACGTATTCCCTCTGGGGAACAACATATAACTGCACCTAACTCTTTCAGTGTTTTAATGCCTAATAGATTTTCTGGACATGACTTAGTAAGTAACAGATCAGTAGTGCGGGACAATGGACCTACTTCTAGAGTGACTGGCTTTGAAATCTCATTAACGATAGGCTTTCCTGAAAATCCAAGGGAAACATTTCTTGAGCCTGAGAGCGGAGCCCCTGGAACTTCGGCGTGACTAATTGTGGTCCTACTTGCCCCTATATCAATCAAAAACTTTCTGTCTTTCCCTAATACTTGACTGTGAACATAGGGACCTTCTTGATCTACAGGTATCTCGATGAGAGGCAAGCCTACCTCCCTCTCTAGGCTGTTTCATGAATATGGCTGGTACTCTGGATACTCAGACTGTGCATACTGGTACATCTGCGATGTAACATGCTGTGTTGCAGCAATAGGCTGCGGTGCTGTAACTGTCTGTGGTGCATTCTGTGACTGAGGAATCTGTGAAACTTGTTCTTGTCTAGGCGGACGTGGTCTTTCTTTAGTCTTACCAGTAGCTATGTTGTGTTTCAGAACTGCACACTCATTTATAAAATGACCTGGCTGTTTACAATAATTGCAGTTCCCTTTAACGGGAGCTGCAGGATGACTGGCTTGATTTGGACCCCTCTTCTGACTGTCTTGAGGAACAGATTGTGCAACTAGCACTTTCATTTTCGTGTCTTTCATACGTTTTCTCTCGTGTTCTTGCTCTTCCCTGATTCTATTCTGGTGATACTGGAGCATCTGGAGCATCTGGGACGGAGTATTTGCTTGCCAGGTACTTTCGACTTTCAGAACTCGGTTTTTAATTGGTGGACTTGAATTCTCGACTAATTTAGTAACAAAGGTGAGGGTATGACTCACTACTTGTCTTGAGGCCACTGTTGATACTAAAACACTTTTCAAACCTAGAATAAAAATCACTAATATCTTCATCTTGTTTCTGTTTACAGGCTGAGATTGCATCCCAGTCTTCTTTTCTAGTTGTCAATAATCTGGGTAAAACTTGAATCAATAATTCTGGTAATTCTTTACATTTCTCTCCAAGACCAGTACCTGGTACACGTATCTTATCTTCTGCTTCTAGGACTGCCCAATCTATCTTTTTCTCTCCCACCTCCCATTCTTTTTCCTTGAGCTTTTCATACACCCCTGCGGGCAGCAGAACCTTTAACATTTTAATGATATCTGGGTAAGTGTATTCTCCCATACGGAGCATGTCTTTTAATTCTCTATGGAACCCTGCTGGATCTTTGTCATGACAGGGAATTAATTTCTTCATTTCGAGGAGTTCCATCTTTGTGATTGGAGTGTATACAAACACTCGCTGCATTTCGCCACCCGCTCCTCTGACTGGGTGGACTTCTCGTAACGGATTCTGTCTGTCTATGTAGAATGATTTACTTTCTGGGGGTGAGACATGAACAAAATGCGGGTTCAAGAATGTTCTATATTTATGACGCTGTTCTAGAATGACACTAATTAAATCGGTACCTAGACCTCTCCATCTATACTGGAGTAACTCGTTCAAGATATCATGTAACGGGCCTGGATCAGAATGTTGACCCTCATACAGAGTAATGAGGTGCTGAATCATATACATACCCACCAGTCGCTGCTCGGCTGGGGGCATTTTCAGAAACATTTGTGCCACTATTTCGTCTGGAAAAGTGGTAGAATCAGTAATCCATCTGACTGCTGATCGGACTAGTTCCTGTTCATGCATAGTACTTAACTCACTGTAACCGATTCGTGATTTCAGAATGTGATCGGTAGCTTGAAATACTTGTTCTAGGGAACCTTGTTCTGGTGCTGGATGATGGAAAATAGACTTGTGTTCTAGACGTAAATGGCGATCTGGAAATCTAGGTTTTCCTACATACGCTATTCTGGCAGTATTCTCATCGTCTTCCTCTTCAGGATCAGAGGTACTTTCTTTCTCGCTTACTTGTGCTGCTTTACGCTGTTCGTGTATCTTTATTATCTCTCTACGGATTTTCTTGTACATACTTTCCATGGCACCAATGGTATTGTGCTTTCCTTCGGCTATATTATCACTCCACTTTGTCAGGGTTTTCATTTCTTCCGGGTCTTTAGACGGATAATCCTGTTCCCTTATTAGACAATTAATTAAGAACTTTAATATCATGCGCTGAATCTCGGCTTTCCTTTGAGACATGGCATCACTAATACTTTGTGGGTCATCCCCTGTACGGATGAAACGATATATCCTGTCTAGATCTTCTTTCATATTCGGCAGGGTGACTAGATACTCGGTCACTCTCCTTACGCGTACGGAATATAAAACCATATTAAACTCGCCTGGAACTGGGTCATAGACACATTCGCCAAGGGTTTGCCTGATTTCTGCAACAGACTTATTACTCTTAGGAGTACGCTGTGATGCTTGAGCATGTAATTCGAGTGCTGATAAACGCTTGTATGGCGGCGGAGTTTGAGGAAGACCTCCTCCTGCGGCCCCTAAACTAGAATCATCAACTGATGCTTTTCGTCCTGGCAGGGTCGGTAATTGTAACGTGGGCTGGACTTGTATGGCGGGCTGACCTGGGGGAGCTGTTAAGGGCACCCCGGTGTCTGGAGGAGCAGGAATTACCTGGTTTACAGGGACTGGCGGAGTGCGAACAGGATTTGCATATTCGGGGACTGTGTCGTCCAGATAGGACGAAATAAAAATATCAGCTGCGGTCGGTTTGTGACGTAGCTTGGTCGGAACTAATGGTGGCGGGAAATTACTGGATGCCTCTGGGGTCGCTTTTGGCAAGCCCTCAGCAAGAAGAGGATACATACCCTTAATGAGGGCATTCCTCTGTCTGTCTGATTGCTCAGTTCTAACTCGTTCACCTATCTCGATTAATTCTCTTTCTTGGGCTCGTTCTTGGGATTCTCTACTTAGTTCTGACTTTCTGATTTCTTTTTCGGTTCTTTTATGAGCTTCTTTGCGCCATAACTCGATGGCATCTTTCTGTGATTGTCTGGCTTTCTTTTTCCATAATGCCTCTTCTACTCGCATGATGCATTCGGCATCCCATGTACCCGATACGGGCCATCTATACTTTTCTTCTAACTGTTTGGTATATTCTACCCATAAATCTAGATACAATATGGCGCTTATGCCATGTTTCTGATACATAAAGTGACCTGGACTGTCCCTGGGCGGGACGGGAACTGCTGCTTCCAGCAGACCCTTTCTAGTTTTTAACTGACGTAATTTTGAGAAGAGCGGCATGACTGGACTATAATCTGGACATAATACAATACACAATAAACACGAAATCACGTCGCACTCATACCACAACATTAAAATACATGACGGACATTTAAAATAACAGTTCGAACAGAATACTACCTGGAAATACTGAGAACAGAACACATGAATTTTCTCGAGAACAGAACTGACTAGAACAGAAACGAGATGCACTGCTGAAACAGTACGAAACTTACCGGTCTCATAAAGAGACACGTCAGGACCCGTATCCACCGAAGTGGACACTTCGTTTGTGGGACTGTGTACCACCAACCCACAGACCAGAGTCAATTAAATTGACCCTGTCTAGATACCACCCCAGTAACGGTACTCACCGGGCAGCAAGAACGGAAGGCCTCGGACTGGACTGGACTGCTACGACGACGAACTTCGGACTTCAGTTACGGGTGGACCTCCGGATACCTCGGACCTTGGACTCTTGGCTTGGGCTCTGGTCGGGACTCGCCGCGTTCCTCCACCGTCTCGTCTGGATGCTGGACCGCCTCCTCCGTCTCCTCCGTGGGCCTGAGGGATACTTGAGCAGAAATATCTGCCACTGCGCAGAAGAGTTCCGTCACGACTGCAGAGGGTCAGGGGGTCGGCGTGGCTTCACCGACGCGTGGGGAAAGGGCAAGTCCCTGTTCGGGCGCCATTATGTGGTAAATAAATAAATAATACCCTATTTTTGACTAGACATATATCATAACAGATAGCTCAATAAATAAGAGTCAAGATTCGAGGTAGTGGGAGTTTTGCAGGTTTAATACAGCATAAGGACAGGAACAGGACAACCTGTATAGGAATAGGATGACAAGGCCCAGCAGCTGCTGGGGCTGGGTCTGGGATGAGCGCGCTGACTTTTAATAACAATACATGAGCATATATACATAACGCAAACACATAGCATTACATTGCAGTAGGCGTAGCAGTGGGTGGAGCAGAAGGCGTGACGCGTAGCAGTCGCGAAAGATAAGAGTAAAAAGAAGGTGTAACTCAGACATGTGATGCAAACGTAACAGAATATGTCATGAATGGGCGGAAACATAGGAGGGGGCTACCTAAGGAGCCGGGGCCTCTAACCTGGTGGTGCGCGCAAACTGGCAATGACGTGTTACGAGGAGAAGCTGGGGGCTATGAACTCTGTGCTAGGAGCAGAGACTAAAGTCTGGAGGGTCGGAGCGACTTGTACCTAAACCCTATCTAGTATCTGATGTTTAGGGAACATGTTGATATAAACTAGAAGTCATGAGGGGAAAAGCTAACTGACTCTAAGACTGGAGCATGCATTTATTCTACATATAGTGCGTGATGAAGAATATTAAATGACCAATAAATACAGTATTTCTCTTAACATGGAGCCGCATAGGCTAGACAATGACGGAAACTATTGATGCAGTTCAGTAGCTTAGGAATGCAGAGAAGGAGGACTGAACTGATAGCTGGAATCACAACATAGTCTTGGCAGACTCAGAGGCAGAGCCAAGTTGCACCGGGCACTGCGAGGCAGGAAATAAGTGAAGGGTCGAGGATACAGGTGGGGGCTGTATCGCTCCTTAGCGAGGCTTCAGGAGACAGGAGCTGAATCTGGTGTCCAGGCCCTGTTGAGGCCTGGAAACGGGGACTTTATAATGAAATAACGTGCACACTGAGAAGCGTGGCAACATTATTTTACATAAGCCTGATATTCGTAGTATTCACGAGGACTGGAAACTGGCATACCAGAGGTGGACACAACTATAATTGCGTCATTAATCGGACATGGGGAATAACATATGCATATTGGTCATGCACACATAACATATGATGGATGACACGTAGGGACACAGAACATGACAAAATTTACTTTTCCACACTATGCTGAGCCCATGCTGTCTGACGATGGCAGTGAGGGCGACCATGTAGATGTTGAAGAGCGTAGGGCTGAGCGATGAACCTTGAGGCACCCTGAAATTGATGGTGGGTTCGGAGAGGAAAGGAGGGAGTCTGGTCCTCTGGGTTCGGCCGGAGAGAAAGGACTGGATCCAGTTGAGGGCAGTTCCTTGTATCCCTGCTTCGTGAAGTCTGGCTGTGAGCATGCGATGTAAAACGGTGTCGAAGGCTGCGGAGAGGTCTAGTAGGATGAGGGCCGAAGTGTGTCCCTGGTCCAGTAGCATACGGATGTCGTCAGTGGCTGCGAGGAGGGTGGTCTCTGTGCTGTGGTTGCTGCGGAATCCAGACTGGGAGGGGTCTAGGTTGGAGTGCTCTTCAATGAAGGTGGTCAGCTGGGTGTTTACGAGTCTCTGTGACTTTGGCTGCGAAGCGGAGGAGAGAGATGGCCTGTAGCTTTTCAGGTCCGTTGGGTCGGGCATAGGTTTCTTGAGGAGGGGTTCAGCCTATCAGTCGTATAGGAAGATGCCGGATCCGAAGGAGTCGTTGATGGTACGTCCTAGTTCGAGTGCGGCGGCGGCCCTGTGGCATATATGTGCGGTGGGCAGGGTCTGTTGGGGCTCCTGAGTGGGTTTTCATCATGGTAGAGGTGATGAGTTTGACGGTGGAAGGATTCCAGGTCCTGATGATAGGCTTGGCGTCGGTGTCGTGGGGGGTGGTGGCTGGCATCTGTTCACTAAAGTTGTCGTAGAGGGCCTTGATCTTAAGATGGAAGTAGGAGCTGAGCTTGTCGCAGAGTTCCTGGAAAGGTGTGCTGTCCGTGGCCTCACTGGGAGGTTTGGCGAACTGCTGTAGGATGTTGAACAGTTCCTTGGCGTTGGTCGCGTTAGTCCAGACTTTCTCTTATGAAGGTTTGTTTGGTGTCTTATGCTCTCGTGGTATTCCTTCAGGGCGCTCCTGTGGTTGTTCCGCGTTTCCGTGGTTTTCTGGTTTCGCCAGGTTTTCTCTAGGCATCAGCAGGAGCGTCTGGCCTCTTGTAGTTCTGTGGTGAACCAGGCGGACTTCAGAGGGAGTTTTTTGGCGGAGGGGTGCGAGCTTGTCAGCTCAGCAGGAGATCCAGCAGTTAAATTCTTTGGCTGCGGAGTTGGTGTTGGTTGTGGCGCTGGGGGTAGTCCTGGAAGAGGGTGGTGTTGAGTGTTCCTCTGTGACCTTGCGCCAGTTCCTTCGTGGCAGGCGCGGGGCAGGCTTGGGTGTGGTGGTGGTGGTGGTGTTGAAGGTGAAGTGGACGCAGTGGTGGCCCGTCCAGATGGGATGGGTGGTGTGGCTTAAGCGGATGTTGGTCCCTCCTGCGAAGATGGGGTCGAGGGTATGTCCAGCCCTGTGTGTCAGCGTGTTGACCAGTTGCTTTATTCCAAGGTTGTCGGAACGTGGTGGAATCCGGGTCGTTGCCGTTGTCTATGTGGAAGTTTAGGTCTTGGAGTAGGATGTAGTCTGTGGAGGTGATGGCGTGGGGTGCGACGAGCTCTGCGATGGTAGTTGCCGACTGGTTGCAAGGTCCCGGCGGTCTATAGATGAGCGTGGTCCTGGGGCTGGGCTGGAAGTGGAGGTGTTCTGTGTTGGAGTGGGGGTCATTCGTGCTGGATGTGGAGAGTCAAAGGGGGGTTTTGTGTGCGATGGAGAGTCCTCCTCCTGGGCAGTGGGGGCTGTCCTTCCTCTGGATTTTGTAGCCGTCTGGGATGGCAGTGAGGATGTCTGTGCCGGAGGATGCATTGGTCCAGGTTTCAGTAAACCAGGCGACGTCGGGTCAGAGGGTGTTAATAAGGTCCTAGATCTCTACGGCGTGTCAGTGCAGGGAGTGCACGTTGAGGAGGATGAATGTCAGGGTTTCTGCGGGGCGTGCATCCGGCAGGCCTTCGGTGGTAGTGGGGGCTTTGTCGATGGTGAAGGATCTGCCACAGTGTCTGCACGAGAACTGTCCGTGGGTGGCGTTCGGAGAGGATCTTTCACAGTCATCGTGTCTTCCGGTATTGAGTGCCTAGAGGGTGGTGGAATCGTAGTGGTGTGATCTTGGAGGACCAGGGTCCCTGGCGCTGGTCGTGGTCGGGTCCGGGACGGGCGCAGGCGGGCTTGCCTTAGACGTGCCTTCGGCGTGGCCACAATTAAGTAGGGGAAGGTGGGAGGGGCGTGCAGCAGCTGGGGGTGGAATGGCGGGAAAAACGTAGGGCACCAGAGAGGGGCACAGGGGGCACAAGTGACAAAATTAAAGATAAAATAAAAATAAATCAGGCAGCAAGATAAAAGAAAAGGTCCAAAGTAGTACAAACGAGAGACAACAAGCTATACAAACTCACAGACAGTGGAAGACCAACTCTGAACGAGGCAGCTACCGGCACCGGGTCTCGAACCCTAACAGGGTGGGGCTCTTATAAACGGCGCAGCGGCAGGGCACAGCTGAGCTGCTGGGGAGAAGAGCGGGCCTCCAACCAAGGGTCAGAGGTCTTGCTTGTGCTCCCTCGCAGTGGCCGCCATTAAGTAGTGGGAAGGGCGTGCAGCAGCTGGAAGGTGGGGCGGAACGGCTGGAAAAACGGAGGGCACCAGAGTGAGTGGGGTCACAAGTGACAAAATTAAATACAAATAAATGAGGAAGCAAGATAAAAGAAATAAGGTCTAAAATAATAGAAACGCAGAGGCAACAGGCAGTAGAAGACCAATTTAATCATCTTGTAACATACGATTTGGACAAGTTAGTAGATAGCCCTACATTTTTCATAAACAAATTAAGAGTTCTATAGTTTTTGCAGCCCATTTGTGGTCCAGGCCAGCACTACTTCTTGGGGAAGTTACCACATTGCTGCAAAAGTAAGTTCTTTAATGATTTATAAAGAATGAAAACAAGCAGCCAGCATGCAACCTTGGAGCACGCCACGTTTTATGCAGAATGTGCCCAAGGGTACCCCATTTTGGCTGTAACAAACCCTACCTAATACTTCATTATGCATCGCCCTCAATAAGTTCACTATCAGCCCACTTAGTCCCCCTCTCTAACGTTAGTCCCAACAACTTTGATCTATAAACATTTTCAAAAGCGGAGTAGAGTTCCATAAATGCGAGGTAGAGGGGAGACAAATTTCCGCAGATGTAGTTACTTGGTATCAAATAGAGATGTAAAGATTATTCTACTGTGCCAACCCCATGTTCAAACCTGTACTGTACATCTGACAATAATACTCTCTCCACCGCCAAAGCCTCTAGTTTATCCAACAGGGCTTTCCCCAGAATCTTTACTGAAGGGTCAATAAGGGACATAGACAATAGTAAGTACGATCATTCCTGGCTCCCTTCTTAAATATTGGAATTACAATTGCCCTTGACCATGAACTGGGCAGACCATGTCTAATTGCTGCCCTAAACACATTCGTAAGCAGTGGGGATCAGAAATTAACATTTCTCTTAAATATATTCACCAGGACCTGGTGCCTTATAACCAAGGCTCCTTTCTATTGCATGTTCCACCTCTGATCTCCATATGGCTTATTTTAATCTTCTCCCTATACCCTGTGAGATTACCCCCACCCACTGAGGGATTGGATCTGTCAACCGGTTTGATGAGTAAACCGCCTTAAAGTGGTTAACCCAAGTTTAAGTTGGGATTGAGTTCTCCATTTTGAACGAAATTGCATTTAGCAAAGAAGGGAGAATTTATCACTCTCCAAAAACTCAGCTGATCTCTGGTCTCACTCGCAACCAGCATGGCCTCCCGTGCTATATACCTGATGACCTGCTTTCTTGCGGCCAGCCTAGCTTTGTATGCTTTCCTACAGAACTTTAGTGGTGAACACGGTGGAGACTGCAGTTTGCTTATGTGCAGGAATGATCAGCCCACTTATGTGGTCTGTACAAAAGGGGGTGGTGATGGACGGAGCATTTTTTCCTTCCCTGGACGGAAACAAGCTTCCGAGGACCGGTTTCTGGCATAACAGCCGTCTTCAGCCCGGCCTGCTTGAATCCACTGGCAAAGTGAGCAAGGGACTCACGTCTGAGCATACCCTGCCACACTTATGGCTGCCAAAGCTGGGGTGGCAGAGTGGGCTAAAGAACGGTGATGGATCAAACCCAGATCTTTTGACTGGGTCTGAGTGTTTGATTGGTTCAGATGCTCCGTCCATCACCACCCCCTTTTGTACCACTTATGTGGTCTGTCATTTTGTTCACAGAACTCGATGATTTTCTTAAGGAAACCGTGATGTGACCGTGCCCACAACTTCATTGTTATCCCCGGGGTTTTCTTTTTTGCTGGGCGTATTGTAGCTTCTGATGTGACTGATTTCTATATACTGCCATGTTTATGCTAGTGTATGACATGACTTGATTTGTTCTTTCAGAGTTGTCTGTCCTGATTGCTGCATAGAGGTAAGCCGGTTTATACAGCTGTTTCTGGTACGCTCTCCATTCAGCCCTCTCTATGCATCGTCGCTACTTTTCAAATTTCTAAAGAAACATTCGGCAGAACCCCATATGGGCTCTGTTGTGCGTGGTTCTATGAGCCAAACTAATTAAAGCATGCCCAGGATCCTACACTGCATCTGTTGTTGAAGTCTGTAATCTCATGTTGACCATACCTTCCAAACAGTCCAAAAATAAAAAATGCATCCGAACAGCTTTGCTATGGTCTATTTGTGCAAAACTGCAACCGATGTTATGGTCTAGATCAGTGGACATTAAACTTTCAATGCTGTGCCCACCTCATGTGAAAAATAACCAGGGCCATCCAAAAGGACAAACCAATTTTTCTATAAAATCAACATCTCTTAAGCATATTTAACTATTCAAACATTGTAGGTATGTCTTTAAAAATCCTATCTAATACATGATTCGCAACATACTATAGACAACCTTGTCTCCCTAAGGTGTAAATGTAACCACAGTTGAGTTAAAAAAAAATCAAAAATAGATGGAGGTACTTCGAAGCATATCTGGAGCCCCCATTTCCCCACTAGACCTTTGCTTAGCTAGAACCTGTGACAAGTTAGCTAATGACCAACTACAGAGAGATGCACTGCCACTCAGATTTTGTCTGCAAAAACAGCAGTCTTTTTAGCATGATACTTTTCTTGGCAAGTGCCTGGCACCCCACCCAACCCACCCTCCCCCCAAGAATCAAGGCCCTGTCCCAGTTTGAAGGCCTCTGGTGTAGTTCGGTTTACCTGACTCATGACACATTCCAATGTTCAACCCAGTTCTGAACTTGCATCTGGGTTAGAAATATTTCTGCAGCGCTTCATTTGAGTGAACCCAGAATATTGTCATACTATGCTTGTGTTGTGTGGCTCTGATTCTGTTCACTCTTGCTATAGATGCTGATGCCCTTCAAACACTGTATTCATCTCCCGGTCAGTTTCCTGAAAGCTCTCATGACCACCAGAGCCGCAGACTGTGCGAACCAGACCCAGGAATTTGATCCGTTTTTCACAGCCGTACGTCAATGGGATTGTTCCAGGTGAGTCCCTGTCAAGTCTTCCATCTACCTATTGGGGATGGTTTGAAAAGGAAAAAAAAACATGCCTGAACTTAACAACACAAAGGGGCATATTATCAAGAACGGAGTTAAGATTAACGCCTCTTTAGCGGTAGGAAACTGCCGCCAAAGCGGCGATAATGGGCTTGATAACATTCCCTTGTGAATTCCCGTAGAAGCCCATGTTCACACCAGACAGGTCACTATCAACTAAAGTAATTAAAATTACCTCTACCCAGCTATCGGATTACTCTGAGCCAGCAGGGTCCCTCGATAAAAGAATTACCTTTTCACAGTGGCCAAGCAGAACCATGTAATGTCTCGCCTTTTGTCAGTGTTGCTAATTCCCTGCTCTCTGGGGTTTGCAATTTTGCTTGTAGCTTTGAAAGTTGGTGCACAGAAATCTCACCTTGCATGGTGCTGTTGGCTATAAAGCTTGTATTGGCTGAAGGTGTTATACGTGCCATTGGGGACTACTAGTTGCATGTATGTGGTTGGCATTCCCACACACAATCACAATAAAACTCCTTCAAAATAACCCTTTCTGATGAGGATATTGAACGGGAGCCTACCACCCTTTGCCAGACCCAGTTTAGTGATCAGAAGTGCGGAAAAGGACTGCCTGATCCGATGTCCCAAGTACCCAAGGTGACTGTCACAGGGTGGATTACCAAGACCCGGTGAACAGGCAAAAAATCCCTCAAGTGCACTGTGTGTAAGAGTCACCCATGGTCTGTCTTAAGTGATGCCTTGCCAGAGATTTGTGGGTCCACATCGGCCATGTGAGTTTCCTGCACAGTGTACTGGCGCCATGAGAGCATGGTTGGGTGGGATATTGATGATCAAGAAGAGCAGAAGCCCCTGTGAAGCGAGAGAGCCTGCCTACTAGCGTGACCTAAGCAGCAGCATGGTGACTGAGGCGATTTAGCATAGGGGTTGCGTGTTAATGCACTGGGAGGCCTGCAGCATCTTCCCACTTGCTTAATGCCTTATAACCAATTGCTGCCTATTCTATTAAGTCAGTTTGGTGTTCAATTTCTTTCTGGAACTGAAAAGATAATTTTCTAAAGTGAACTGTGCAGTAGTCCTGCTGGGCAGAGTGAGTGTATAGGAAGGCCTGTAAAGTGCTATTTTTCCCTTGCACTACAAAATTTAAATGCATGTAAATTTACTGTATTTTTTTCAAATTATACCAGCAATTACAAAAGCACAAATAAAGTACTTTTTTGGTAATTCTGGAGTGAGTAAACTTCTTGAAGAACAAATTATACATTCGGTGAAGACCGATTTCCACACATCATTTGCACGCAATGCAAGTTTCTCAGTAAAACTATTTGTGCAAATTTAGTGGCCACTTCAATGGAATATGTGCTATCTGTAACTGACCGCTACCATACCAGGCTTTAATAATATTGTTGCGACTTTCTCACTTCACTGTTTGGTTTTTACAAGTGAGAACGTTGCCACTTTAAGTGTCACACATTTAGCAGTAGAATATCATTCGTAGTTACCTTTGATTAAGTTTACAGATTCTTTGTGTAGGACATTTCCGTGGTTTCAAGTATGTAGCTGTGGAGTTAGGAACAGGAAATATGCTTCCTTACATGCTCTTCCCTTTTGATATATTCTCCCTCGATATTCTGTTTGTTCTTGTATGTCGATATTCAGTACTACGGTTACTCGAGTTATTGTTAAGCAATTTTTGAAGATGCACTACAGCGTGGAAGTGTTTGTTTCTCTATACATTCCTCTGGGTGAGGCACCAGGTTTTAGGTTCCAGCTGTGCTGTATCTGTCCGGCATCTGCTTCCAGCCAGGCGCCACTTGGATAAAAATAATAAGGCTGTCCATGTAATAAAGCATTGTCCGTGTCCATGCTGGGAAAGAAAATAAGAACTCTCTCTATCCGCCCTTAGGCAGCTGTACTCATTGGGAAGTCTTGAAAAACCAATTGCTGTATCTGTCCCTCTGTCGGCGCGCTGCGGCAGGCCACGGGCAGGACAATTTGGGGGGGGGGCTGGCCCAGACCCAGGTTCCAGCTCCGGGTATAGCTGATGGATCCAAAATCTTCATAGCAGTCATTCTATGTCAACCCTGATGTTGGCATATCTAGCTACATGTGGAAGCAGATGACCATCCGTGTGGTGGTTTGTGCAGACTGCGGTACCTGGGAAAATGTCTGGAGGCCCTCTGTGATACCTTGCAGCTCCATGCCCTTGTTGCCTTATGCTGATTAACTTCATGTATAATGGCAAGGCCTTCTAGAGCTAAGCAATGAATGGAAGATGAGATCTGGGGAGGGCTCACTAATTTTTGTGGGTGAGATAGAGGTGGCAATGAAGTGGATCCTGATGGAGCTTGTATACTGAAGCCTCAAACCCATTTTGCCTTCTGCAATCCCATATACACCAAACCTGTGGACTGAGGATCTAGTCACATGATAGAAATTGAGAATGGTGAATGCCCGCACAGCTGGAGTGAGTTGAAGACTAATCACTCCAATTGAAGGAGCTCTGTTCCGTTACTTACTTTCTGAGATCTGAGAAAATGACTGATCTAGGTAATGCCAGAAGATCGCAGAAGGAATGTAAAGCAATTGAAATATTTTGAGCCCTGAGATGATTAGAATGAAAGACTTGCTAGTGTGAGCCCCGCTGACAACCATAATAGAAGGGGGTAGGGCTCAGTTTCCAATAACCCTACGTTGCGCTCATCCATAGGGGCGCACTCATCTATCTGGGCTCTACCCTTGCATAACCTGGACTACATGCATCCTTTGTGATGAGCTAGAAAGACAATAAATTATCTAAAGGAATGATTAATAAACTGACTTGGCAGCTGCATGCTTACTATTTACAGGTGCTAGGGTACAAGATCCTTCCCACACATTGCTAGTACTGCAGAACACAAACTGAACCATACTTATGACCCCACCTGACCGTCTTTTTCCTGAACTCTATGCAGTCAACATAGTATGGCCCAAGAAGGCTCCTAGCACTTTGGCCAGGAAGTCTCAAGATTAGTAGTGCCTCCACCATACCTGATCTTTCATTCGGTGATTTGTAAGGACAGGCCTTGCTGTCCGGCCTGAAGATCATTTGTATGGGGTGACAAGGGTGTGGAGCTACAAGATATCACACAGGGCCTCCACAAGCATTTTCCCAGGTGAATGACCTCGCCAGTATTTTTTAGGGTAGATCACAGTGCAATTTGGCCCTGCCCTTGTCAAAATTGAAAACCTGGTTGAATAACCAACAGCGCCACCTCTTACAATGTCGTACAAAAGAGGGTGGTGATGGACGGAGCATCTGAATCAATCAAACACTCACACCCAGTCAACAGGTCTGGGTTTAATCCATCACCGTTCTTTAGCCCACTCTGCCACCCCAGTTCAGACATGGCCATAAGCAAATCAGTCTGACCCTGTTCCTCATAGGAACAGTCCAGCCCGAACTGCCAAGCCATGCCTTCCCTGGACCGGAAACAAGCTTCTGAGGACTGGTTTCTGGCATTTCATTCGTCTTCAGTCCGGCTTGCTTGAATCCAGTGGCAAAGTGAGCAAGGGACCCACGTCTGAGAATACCCTGCCAACTTATGGTGAAAAAAGTGGTACAAAATGGGGTGATGATGGACGGAGCATCTGAACCAATCAAACACTCACACCCAGTCAAAAGATCTGGGTTTAATCCATCACCGTTCTTTAGCCCACTCTGCCACCCCAGTTCAGACATGGCCATATGCAAATCAGTCTGACCCTGTACCTCATGGGAACAATCCAGCCCGAACTGCCAATGTCTACATTTTAAACACCTCCATTACTCGAGGTCCTGATGCTCAATAATGTATTGATACATTCTACCGTTCAGGTGGTCTGGGGGCACGCTCTCTCCCGCCCTCCCCCATGCTCTGTTAAGATCGTTGCATCCAATTTGTGCATTAGTGTTATGAATGTCAAGATAAGCCTATCTGAGGACTCAAACATCATATGTCAATATTTACCTAAGGAGGGTCTCTGACATACTGCGCCTTGTAAAGTACTTTGGCTTAGCTTATTTGTAGCAAGAATTTTGCATTTAGATCCTTTAATGCATAACTTTCTCATTGAGTATTCAGTTTCTAGTGGGATTTTCAGTTGTTGAGGGGACTGTAATCTCTTTTTTTTATGTGAGAGTTAAGGCTTCTTACACTAACCTGGTTAGTCAATACTATCTATCCCCAGTTTTAAAACTCCGCTTTCTTATTTGTACTTTCTTATTTGTACTTTCTTATTTGTACTTTCTTATTTGTACAATACACAAACGTAAAAAGTCAAAGGCATTTCGATAAGGTCTGCTAGCACTTCAAATGCCTGTTTTTGCATAAGTACTCGACAAGCACAAGTTTTTTGGTAAAGGCTAAAATTAATATTTTCTAATATTGTTCTGTGAACACCTATTGAGACCGCGGGAAGAATAGCAATTTTTAAAAAAAGATGTATTTTTTGTATATAATTATATATTTTTTTTAATTTCCAGAGTACCAGTTGTGTTTGAACCATACGAGATGGGAGCAGAGACTTCGTTACACAAAAAGGCCATGAGAGACTGGTTTTCCATGGACGTGTGCACCAAATGCAAAGAGTATCTCTTGAACATCATTGACACTAACCAGAGGAGCACAGCAGCGGAAGTGCAACGTAGGCTGAGATCCATTTTTAAGTCTGTTTTTATTTTTCGAAGCAGGACCTTCTGCTCCTGGGAGAGCCCTTAAAGTAAAAGGGTGTGGACTACTAAAGTGATATGGACTTTGCTTAAAGATGGATGCTGTAATGTTGTTTAAATTCAGGAATAACGAATCAAAAACCAACAAAGCAGCTTGGGTGTTTACCATGGTAAACAAATCGTAACAATTCTAAAACACCAAAATGAATTTATGAAGTTTTAATTTATTTTTCTATTTAAAATTTAATATTAATATATCTCTATTTTGTGTTAATTGTTTTTGTATGCGAAATGTCTGAACTCTGTAATTTGTTGCCCTCAAACGCTTTAAAGGCACAGCATGTCCTCCTTTTATATGTAAAAGTTTATTAACTTGTGAATTTTAAAGTTTTAATTAGATTTTTTTTATATAAAACCAAAAAAGAAAAACTAGCACAAACACGTGTTGCGCACTTATATATTGGCCTTGCTGCGTTAATTTGTTTTAATGTAGCAGTCTTAAAAAGAAAAGGCCTCCGAAAATCTGTACGCACTTGTCAAAATGACCCTATAGGCAATCAACACCATGTAAAAGGATGACCATATTTGAGGATTTCTTTCTTTTCTGAATAGACACAGCCACCTCACCCGCACTTAGCACTCATTACTAAGCGTTCCTAGGACGTGCTTGATGCTCCTGGAATGGCAGGATGCACGACTCAGCACATCTTTGCGTGTCAAAATTCCTTCGGCAAGGACTTTGCTGAGATGGTAACCTTTCTACAGTGTTCCCATCAGACAATGCTGGGTTTGAATCGCCTGCAAGAAGTAATTTTTTTAATGCATTTTGGATACTAAATGTTCTCCTTCAGATCATGATTTTTGTGAGATTTGTGTTCATTTTGTCATTGACCAGGCTATCTATTCTGTAATTCTTTAATATAACCAATAAAAAGTGAGGAAGAATTCAACCTCAAAATAAAGGGTTGGAAAAACTTTTCCTGGACCCATGTATTATTTCATAACTGTACTATGGACTCGTTTTTTATTTATTTTTTATTACATTTTGTTTTAAATCCTGGGCAAGGGAAAGTAGCAAGTAAAGCAACAAAGAAGCACATTTTATGTAATTCTGAAGTGTTATGGAAACAGATTTTAATAGGAATTTTGGAAAACCTTCAAACCCACTATATGGATGCAGAGATGGATGAAGACCGTTAAAGATGATTAGCCGAAAACAAATTAAATGACCGTAGAAACACTGAGGTAGTGTGAAATCGGCGATATCAAAATAAAAGCTGAATGAAAGACAGCGATCATTGTATTGTAAATTTCATGACACATAACCCTCAACATACTTGTTTGCTTGGTCAGTAGAAGATAAAATAAGCCTTCATCAAGATTACAATGCATTATAAATGTTCTGCTCCAATTGCACTACATCTCGGCAGTACTGAGCACATGTAGCAACACATACATGGATCAATGTGTGAACAGTGATGTAATTTGTTACACATCTTCAATAACTGTTCTCAGCCAAGTCAAATTTTCAATAATCACTTGTACTTCCATTGCAACTCTCAAGGTTCTTACCCAGGGGCTTGAGACCTTCATATCTTTCACTGTGGACACGTTGAGGATATTCCGAATTTTTCTTCCTGTGGCTTGAATTTGAAAATCCCTACCAGTTGCCATGCTTTCGGGCTGGTACTTGGCAGCTTATTTACATACCTACCATTTATACATTTAGAACACGTTTTTTATGTTTTCAACTGCATGTGGAGATGTTGATACAGCATGGATTTTGTCAGTCTTCTCCCACAGATGTCCTTTTTTTCAGTGGGAACTTCAATAGAAGAATGCACAGTAGACAATCATTTTTTTTTTTAAAGAATTTTTTATGGCAGACTTATAAGGCACACAGTACTTCCATGCAGATATTCCAATTCTGGCGTTGATTGAGCGCCAGTATCTGTTCAGTTCTATACACAGCCATTAAGCCCACATCCCAGAGGTCGGGCGGCGTTAAGTAGGCAAATGTCCGATGTAATAAATCCACACGAAGCCGTTATTGGTGTGCTAAAGGTTCTCACGTCCGCTTTTTCGTTATTTTCGCCCCCATCGCCCACCCCTCTATCCCCTAATAAACCCCAACGACCCCCCTCCAAAATCCACCACCTACGCGCGTGAGCTTGTATAGTCTACCTCTGTGTATGATATCAGGAGCTAACAATTGTCTAGCTGCAATGTGAACGGCAGGGTCGTCCCCTTCATCTTGCAGCGCGCAGTCGCGTAAGGCCTGTACTAATGCTTCCCACGCAGCAGCTGCGTTTAGCGCCTTATCGTCTAATCTCCGCCGTGCCATTTGGTGCCGAAGCGTGCTTTCGCTAGTGGCCCATTTCTGCATCTCATTAATCCACCTCTTGTATGTGGGGCCTGATCTCGTCTTCCAAAGTCTCGTGATTTCCCTTTTGGCAAGGAGAAGGCCCATATCAATGAATTTACTTGTGACCTTGTTTTTGTGAGTGTGCGGGAACCAGTGTAAAATACTAACAGCCATGTCAAAGTGCAATCGCCTCTCCGTCACCTCATTCAATGTGTCACCAACCGCCCGCCAATAGTCTCCCAGCGCAGGGCAGGCCCACATCATATGATCTAGTTCCGCCCCCTCTGTAGTACATCTGGGACATATTGCCTCAGCTGCCCGAAGTATTTTTTGATTTTACCAGGTGTTAAATAGGCTCTGTGGAGGATGAAGAAGTGTATCTGCTGGAAGCGTGCGTTTCTCGTACTCTTTCGTGTCCGTCGCACTATCTGTGCCCAGGCTGTCTCAGGGATCTCCTTTCCCAAGTCTGCCTCCCACTTGGCTTTCAAAGCCGTCAGGGGTGGCAGGTTCTCTCGGAGCATTCTAGAGTACAGGCATGTGACCGCTTTGTAGGTCCCTGCTGCCATCATGGCGTGTTGGCAAGCCATGGTCGTCGTGGGTTCCAATAGCCCCTCCTTCCAAAGCGCTTGCATCGCCCTAGTGATTGCAGCATGCAGTAGGTATCCTCCTCTTGGGAGGTCAAACCTCTCTTGGAGTGTCTGGTATGGTAGTAGCACCCCATCCTCGAATAAATCGCCAAGGACCTGCAGTCCCGCTTCTTCCCAGATTTGCAACTGTGACCAATCCCCCCCGTGGGGGAGTGCCGTTACCATTCCGAGGGGGATCTCAGGGGTGTATGGATGTTGTACTCCCGCTTGGCGCTGGGAGCGATTCCAGCAGAGTCGAAATGTCCGCTCCTCAAGGGTTAAATCGCTATGGGTAAGCCGCTGTTGCAGGGTTATGTAGGCAAGGACATGTCGGGGGGGGGGGGGTCCCTCCCTCTCTCTCAGCCTCCGGCCCCCGAAAGACCCTCGCCACTTCCTGCGTGAAAAGTTGCAGTTGGGCTGCCAGATAATAAAGCTCGAAGTCCGGGACCGCTAATCCCCCTTCGTCCTTCGGGCGGGTAAGCGTCGTCAGGGCTACTCTACTTCTACCTGATCCCCAGAGGAACGAGGTCAGTTGCGATTTCAGTTGACGAAAGGTGGAGCCAGGAATCCACACAGGCAATGTGCGGAAATAATATAGAAGACGCGGAAGGGCAATCATTTTCAGTAGGGAGATTCGGCCCATTACCGAAAGCGGGAGTGTGGCCCAAAAGGCCATGCTGCCCTTTAATGCTCGCATACATCGGCCAACATTGCCTTCCAGCATGTCTGCTGCCGTGTGATATACGTACACCCCCAGATATTTCAGGCAGGTGGGCTCCCAGTTAAGGGAGGGACGAAGGGCTGGTCGTACCTCGCCCTGTCGCACAGGGAATAAGCACGTTTTGGACCAATTAACTTTCAAGCCCGATAGCTCTCCAAAGCGCATTAATAATCTCTCCGCTCCCGCCAGCGCCGTCTCCGCGTCCTCAAGGAACAACAATAGGTCGTCCGTGTATAAAGAAATATACTGTTGACCCTCTCTGCTGTTTAAACCCTTATAATGTTTCCCTGTTCGGACCTCCACAGCGAGGGGTTCGATCGCCAGAGCGAATAAGAGGGGGGGACAGAGAGCACCCTTGTCTCGTCCCCAGCTCCACAGGGTATTGCTGGGAGATGAGCGATCCCACTCACACTCTCGCTACTGCCGAGGTGTAAAGCACTCTCGTCCATTGGATATAACCTGAACCGAGCCCAAAACGTTCCATGACCTTATATAAATACTCCCATTCCAAGCTATCAAACGCTTTTTCAATGTCTATTGACCGAACCATTGGCGTCTGCTGCTCCTGGATAGGTGTCATCTAGCAATCTTATAAAGCGTCTGATATTCGCCGTCGTGTTGCGCGTTGGAATAAAACCGGACTGATCTTTGTGGACCAAGCCGGTCATATGTTGCAGCAGTCTGGCTGCCAATATGTTACTTAAGACTTTATAGTCTGTGGTTAGCATGGATAATGGTCTGTATGAAGCCGTGTCGCTGCTATCCCTCCCTGGCTTCAGCAATGGGATCACTAACGCCTCTCGCATTGATTGGGGCAGATATCCAACCGTCTTAGCCTCTATGTATACCTCTTGGAGACTGGGTGCCAGCAGGTCCACATTTACTATAAAATTCGATGGGCAACCCGTCTAGTCCCGGCGTTTTGTTGCGTGCCATCCGCTTTATGGCTCCCCTAATTTCCCCCAGGTCTATGTCTCTGCCTACGTCGTCCGCCTGGTCCTGGTCCAGCCGCGGCAGGAGCAACCCCTCCAGAAAAGTGTCAATACCGCAGTCGTCTCCCTCTAGTGCACTCCTGTATAACGTTTCATAATGGCGCTGAAACTGTTGTAGGATTGCAGTTGGAGTGTAAATCATATGTCCCTCGTCTCCCTCCGGTGCCAGGATAGGGGAGCTCCGTTTAGCGGGGTTAGCCAGCCACGCCAGCAACGTCCCGGCCTTGTCCCCTTTGGCGTGTGCCCTAGTCGTGTAGGCCTTGTAGTCAAAACTACGTAGACGCTCCACCTCAATCGCTACCGCTTCCCTAGCTGCACCCACCGCCTCCTGGAGTTCGGGGTGACCCGGCCTTGCCATCTCCGCGTCTGTTTGTCCTCTGCCTTGTCAAGATCTCCCAACAGACCCCTCCTTACTCCCACATACTGCTCTATACAGCGCCCTCTGATAATTACCTTGAAGGCATCCCATTCCGTCGCCCTAGCTGTTGTTGTGTTAGCGTTGTCCGTGAAGTACTGGGTTATCCCCTCTTCTGGCGTTGCATGGAATAAGGGGTCGTCTAATGTCTCCGGACGCAACTTCCAGGTGGGAACACTGGAGACCTCAGTCATCCAGTCCATAGTAACTAGCATGGGGTTATGATCCGAGATTGTTCTGGCAAGGTACTCCGTCCGCGCGATAGTCGGCATTACCAACGGGGAGCACAGCAATGTGTCCAGTCGAACATGCAAGCTAGAGAAATAAGAGTAGTCCCTTACATGAGGGTGGTGTGTACGCCAAGCATCTATGAGGTCCCATCTCCCTTGCCAGTCCAGTCATCCTCTGTTGAGTCTGTGTACTGGGGAGTCTCCCAATGGTGGATGAGATCTGTCGAGAGTGACGTCCGTCACTGAGTTGAAGTCCCCTCCTATTACTACCGGGACTGTCAGATAGTGCGCAAGCACTCCTGAGTCTCGTCAGGAAGGACAGCTGATCAGTGTTTGGTGCGTATATGCTGCATAAGGCTATGTCCCTACCCCTAAGTTGCCTTCGATGGCGACATATCGGCCCACAGGGTCTATCGTTTGCCTGGTCATCTGAAATGGAGTACCCGCCCTGATCGATATTAGTGTGCCCCTAGCAAATGCGGAATATGTAGTGTGAAATAGTTGCCCTCTCCACCTGCGCTGTAGAGCCACTCCCTCCTGTTTCGTCAGGTGTGTTTCTTGAAGAAATGCTATATGCACCCCCCCCTGCAGATCAGATAGGCGTGAACCTTGTGTCTCCTTGCCATTGTGTGCAGTCCCCTCATATTCCAGGTCATACATCTCAGAGAACCTGTATTAGCCATTGTCCCATAACTCCAGTTGAGATATCAACCAGTCTCCAGCTCTCGCGTAAGTGGTGATTACCCCCCAACATGTCTCCAGATCCACGCATGTCCAAACCCCCTCCAGAACAGAAACCAGTGTACCCCAGTGGAGAGCGTCCCCAACAATCCTCCCCTCCCTCCCCCCCCCCAGAACAGGACCCAATAACAAACTATTAGTTCCCATCCAAACTCAGGTAAACAACCCAACCTCCCACCTATTCCACAGTCGTCTGTGGTCGCCTTAAGGGCTATGGAAGCGTGGCTCTAAGCCGGAAGGTAGCTGCGCCAGTCACCCGCCCCTGCAGCCATGATCCCCCCCCCAGAAACAGCAGTGATGAACCGCCCTGTGTCTAAGCATACACCTGCATTACATAACAAAATCTCCCCCAGTTACCAGTGGTGCCCGTCTACTTCTGCGCTCGTGTCAGGTGTTCAAGATTTCCTCCGCCGTTTGTGGTGTTACCATCTGGCCTTTGGCGCCATTTACTTCCAAATTGTCTGTTTCCGATCCCGTGACGTGGCCCTCCGACTCCGTGCCTCGTTTGGAGGGGGGTAGCGTCCGTCCCCGAGAGTTCCACTACTGCTTGCAGCGCTGCTCTCCTCCTCCGTTTGGGATACCGAGGGTTTCCTAGATCCCTGCCGTCGACTGCGGAGTCTTCGCGATTTCCGCACCTGCGTTGTCCGCCGGTCTTCTTCCTCTCTGTATTTTGCTCCGTCTGTGCCCACCTTGTACGTTTCCCACCACGCCCAGGCGTCCACCGACGTGTGGAAAAAAAGCGTCTTGCCATCCAACACCACCCGTAATTTGGCCGGGAATAGGAGGGAGTACTGTATGCCTTCCGTTCTGAATTCCCTTTTAAGGGTCAAGGAGGCTCGCAGCCTCTGTGTCTCATAAGTGTAATCAGGGAATAGCGTCACCTTACTGTTGTCTATCTGAAAGGGTCCCACATCTCGGGCCCTCTGGAGCAGCAGATCTCTGTCCTTAAAATGCAGTAACTTGACCACTATTGGTCTAGGCGGCTGACCTGGTCTGGGAGGCCTAGCTGGGACGCGATGGGCGCGCTCAAGTGTGAAAAAGGGAGAGAGGTCCTCCGGCGCCACCGGCGCCCTAAACCAAGTGTCCAAATAACCAATCATATCCCCTCCTTCCGTTTTCTCCGGCAGGCCAACTAAGCGGACATTATTGCTCTGGCTTCTGTTTTCAGCGTCTTCGGCCCTCCGCTCCAAGACTTGAATTCGATCTAGGGCGTCTGTCAGTTTCACCTCCATTGTTTTATGGGCAGGGGCCAACTCCTGTAGTGTCTTCCGTGTCCTTGACCCTATCTTTAAGTTTGTCATGATCCGCTCGGAGCAGCCCAAGGCCTGATGCCACCTGTGCGATATCCTGCTGTAAAGTGTCTCGTTGCCGCGATAGCCTCCAGTATGCGGTCTTGGAGGCGTTGCAAGTCCGAAGGCCCTTGGGCGGAGCCCTCCGGTGTTTCCGAGTTCGCGGCCCCGTCCGTCTTCCCTTTGTTCCTCACCATGGTGCCGTGATGCTTGTCGGGCAGCCCCTCTTCGCTGCGCAGTCAGCGCGTCCGTGCCGGTAGATTATAGGTGGGTTCACAACAAGGGCCCCTGTTTGTCTGCCAGCACTCCAGTTGTGGATTTGGGAGCAGCCGCAGTGTCAGTGGGTTCTAGGCGCGTTAGTGCCACCAGTGTAGTCTCCCCTGATCATCTGGAGTACGAAGGCTCCCCCCGCCTCAGCTCACGGTGCACCCACCAGTCGTGCTGGAGCTCCTCGTAGTTCCCCCTCAGTAGGTCGGGCAGATCGTGGTCCGGGAACGAGCTCTCTGCCCCTTTACTTCGTAAGTTCCGAGCCGCGCCAGGAAATTGGATCATAGGCGGGTTCACAACAAGGGCCCCTGTTTGTCTGCCAGCCCTCCAGTTGTGGGTTTGAGAGCATCTGCAGTGTCAGTGGTTTCTAGGCGCGTTAGTGCCACCAGTGTAGGCTCCCCTGATCATCTGGAGGATGTAGGCTCCCCCCTGCCTCAGCTTACGGTGCACCCACCAGTCGTGCTTGAGCTCCCCGTAGGTCCTCTCAATAGGTCGGGCAGACCTTGGTCCGGGAGCGAGCCCTCTGCCCCATCACTTAGTTAGGTCCGTACTGCGCCAGTAAATGGGATCATTCCAAGCGCTTCCCTTCCCAGCTGCATTCAGCCGCCACACCTGGTTGCTAGCTCACTTCAGTTCGTATCCTAAGGCCATTCCCATATCCTGAGCTTGTATGGTCTCGTCGCCAGTGCCCCCACAGGGCTGCAGTGTCCCCAAGGGCCAGTGTATTGCTTTCCCCGACCTCCGCTTTACAACGGGTCCGGGGTGCCACTGCTGTCCGCTTCGGTTCTGAGTTAATTATGCTCGGCTCTGGGCTCCCGGAATCAGGCCCCGGGTGTCCCCACAGTGTGCACTGGCAGTGTTGAGTGGGTGTAGGTCCAAGGGCTTTGCACGGGCTCGGCGTAGAGCGGGGGCCCACTCCCCCATGTGGTGGTGCAGTCTACTCCGACGTCCAGCTCCGTCGGCCCACCCGCTCCGTACGCCGCTGGCCTCGTGTGTTCCCGCTATCTCCAGCTCAGTCAATTGCACTCACCGTAGCCCGGGCGATATTTAGGGCAGCAGACCTCCACCAGGGCACTCAGTTTCTTCCTGAGGCAGGAGCCGCCCATCGCATCGCTCCGCGTCGGAGCCCGGCCCCCAGCCGCCATTTTGGAAGCTGGCTTCTCCGTTCTCCAGCAGAAGGGGCAGGTCGACGCTACGAGTGTCCTGCGGGAACCGCAGCTCTACCGACTGAGTTCTCGCCTTCCGCCTCTCTCGCACTGCAGGAACTGCCTCCTCGGTGTACCACACACGTCGCTGGGGCTCAGCGGCAGCGGTCATCCAGCCCAGCAATGGCCGCCATGTTCGGACATCAACTCTCACGGCATCAGCAAGTTTGCCGTCCGGAACACGGGTTCGCCAGCGGGAGCTTTCCGTCGCCTACGAGGGTGCCGCTATCATTACCCGTGCCAAGGGCATGCAGGTGAGCGTATTTGCACGGGTTTAAGCACCTTTAATCAGGATAATTTGGGGGATCAGGCGCGGAGCCACCAGCTCATGCCGCCATTCCCTCCGGCGTCCAAGCCACGCCCCCCCACAGTAGACAATCATGGTGTTGATCCATCTTCCTGGTCTGAACCGCCATTTCACAAACCATGAACTTCTACTTCCTTTCTCTGCTGAAATCCATGAAGGAAGAGTTTCACACATCTGCTTGAGATGACACTGATGTCAGATGATGGCATTGGATACTGTCTCATTTTAAAATGATCTGGCCGCACAAAATGCCTGCCTTGCATTGAATTTCAGCCTTGATTCCTTCTTACTCCCTGAGCCCAACTTTCCTACTGATTGACTTATGTAATCTTTCTCATATATAGATTTGTGTATGTGTGTGTGTGTGTGTATATATATATATATATATATATATATATGTGCATATTTCACCAAATGCCACTTTTGACTGCTGAACACTTTTCTAATCAGGTGCCTCCTTTAGCGTGCCAGTGGCAACGCTTCAATAGGAACATTCAGGAGCACACAGCGGATTTCACAGCCCTCTTATTGTGCCAAGCAGACACGTTTTGGGGAGAATTCGCCTTTCTCAATGATTGTCTCCACGGGGGGAGGTCTGATATCAGTTATTTTGTTTATTTAACAAAACACACTCCCATTGGTTGCCAGATCTTTTTAACCGTACAATTACAGTGCCTGTGGACTGAAAAACAAAAAAAATCACCAATAGGTTATGATGGCAAGTGCCACAACTCATCTCCAGTATTTACTATTTCATGAGTGGCTTTGCTTAAATTAATGATACACCCTGACCCCCTTGATCGGCTGCAATTATCATACCCAGGGTATCTCCACCTTAAACGCTTTGTTTGTAACTCACGCTTACCATTTAGTATATGGGACTCAGTTTCCAAGGGGTATGATAGTCCTTTTAGAGAAGCGATGGTTCTCGATGAGATAAATGTGGTTGATCAAGGGGGTCACAGAGTATCCTTATTTAAGCAAAATCACTCATGAAATAATAGTAAGAACTTTGTTCTATCTTTTGACCTGCAATATTTGTATAAAGTGACCTGCAATATTTGTATAAAGTGAAGTGTAGTTTTGTTAGTAGTATACTGTTTCAAGTAAGGGTGTCTCCTGCAAGTGCAAAGCTAAAACTCTCTCCTACCCTATATCCCAAGAGATGTTCTGATTCCAAAGGTAAAGCGCATACGTCTAGCACTGTAACACTGCACAAGCCCTTCAAAAGGGACTTAGTTATCCCAATTTTATTTACTCACCAACGTGGGTCAGGCTGGCCCAGTGGCATCAGAGAGACATATCTCCAGTGCATAGAGCTTCTTTCCTGCCACTCCAAACCCCAGTTCATAAAGGTCAACACATACCATCTAAGATGAGGTAGATTAAGATAAACAGGCAGTCAAGAATTCTTGGCTAGCCAGAAGATTACAAGACTAAGTACCTCCTATCCATCTATTAAAATCTCTAGCATCTTTATAGCAAGAGGGAAGGACCTATTTTGACAAGTTTCTTTGTGAAATGGCTAAGTTTGTGTGGCGATGGGACAACTGATCAGACCGATGAGGTGTAATCTGCCTACGTTTGTCCCTGAAGTAGTGAAGAGGATCTTATCGGATGGCATTCACCATTACCTTACTCTTGTGTAGTGGGAGACGGGGGTGGGTTCTGCAGCAGTACACACCCATCAGGCTTTGAATCCTGGAGAAATAATGATCTCTTCCAGGATTTTTTTATTTATTGATTGTTGCAGGTGCTGCTGTTTTCAGTTGTCATGGTTGCGATGGCTTCTGGCAGCCTGGCTCTTCCATTGACACATTTAGAGACCTACCGAGACAGAACATTTAGAATTCATGGTCAGTAGGCGGCTGCCTCTGCTGCAGGCATCCATTTGCATTAAGTGCCTTTTTATCTACTATGGCAATGCAATACCAGCAGCAAACAAGCACAGGTGTTTAACAGTACTGTTGCAACAAACACAAGGTGTCAAGGCCACACAAACATGAACACTGGCGCAGCTAGCCTAATGGAAAATGCAAATAAAACCAGAGGGTATTAAAATGCATGTGATGGACCTACAAATTAAAACGCAAGGCAGGGACATCTTGCGGATTGTGGCGGCTCTAGGGCAAACGTATTTTAGGGAACCCTGTTTGGAACAGCTATGAATTTATGACCCGGTTTCTGGTTTTCCATGCTCTTTAGCCTGGTTACTGACAGTGCACAGGCACACTCCCAAATTCTTAAATGTTTACATTTAATATGTAGGGATAATGTGTGTTTTTAATATTGTAACACAGCAGCATTTTACTAATATCACTGCAAATAATCTCTGACACCCTCATGTTCACAGGTCCAGTTTTGATATAAAAGAAACATTTTTAGATGTTGTATGAAACATAAACACAGAACTGTTGTCCGCCCTCCGTCTGTGGTATAAAGTTAGGAGCAGATGGGGGTTAAGTTATTATTCAGACCTCGCCCCAGTTTAGAAATCCCTGGGACCCCGTTATGCCTTAAAGATAGCCTAAGTATACCAATTACAAAGACGGGCATCACAAAATGGTCGGACTTGAGAACACTGGGGGGGGGATTCCATCCTTGGGAAGCTTTAAGAGCAAAGATTGGAAGTGTGACTTCTCCAGGTTTAACCCCTTCCATGCTCATGACGGAACGGTTCCGTCATGAGCGTCGGTTGAGCTGTGCTCATGACGGAACCGTTCCGTCATGACTCCGCCCGCGCAAGGCGGAGTCAGCATGGGCGGGGAAATCGCGCCGCACGCATGCGGTTAAATATATACAATTCGTTTCATGGTTTACATCTGTAAAGAAAGAAACCTCAAGCGATTGGGAGCTGGAGCAATCTCTTCAAGATATAAATCTTAAGAGTAAAGACATTTCTAAATGGTACAAGAAGCTTTTGGAGGCAGACGATAAGGAGCGTTTGCCGCTACACTCAGTATGGAATGGGGTCTCCCTTAAGTGTGATACTGTAGCGGTGTGTGACTACTCTTTGAAGCTTCTATATAAATTTGTAATACCAGCCACCTGAAAATAAATCACTTTTTCATCATTAATCGTTTGTATTGGACACCGGCTAAGATAGCAATGTTTGCTCCATTTCCTCCCCCCAAGTCTCCAAGATGCGATTTTATAAAAGGTAATCTCCACATTTTTTTTTGAATGCCCAAAGCGGAGAGGCTTCTGGAGGGGAATTGAGAACGCTTTCTGCGGGATCTCTGGCAGGGAAGTTACTCTGAATGTGGTGGTCGTTTTACTTGGTGTCGACGGCACATTCAAGAAAAAGCTGAAGTATTCACATAGAGGCCTGTTGCTTTATCTTATTCTGATAGCCCGGAGGGACATCTGTATAAAATGGAGATACCTCCTACCTCCAAGGTTGGAAGATTGAGTAAAAAGCAGCTACTAAAATGGTCGGACAGGGAGGAGGGAAGGAAAATCGCCTTTATATTTGGTTGGACTTTACATCATCATGTAGAGACTCTGGACTCGATCATCCCCCTCAAGGTCCAATGATAGGTGCAGGTCTGGATTGGTTTACAGACCAAAGTGAATGCAGTGGCCGTGGGGTGCACAGATCAGATGGGCGACTTTACAAAGTATTGCAGACGCTTTTTGGTGATATGAGGGGGGAAAGAAACAAACACAACATTTCTTGGCAGAAGTCTGTAATAGACTCATACATCGCCCACATTAAGAATTCATTAAAGGAAAATGGTATTTAAAAAATCTGTTCAGGAATTATTAGAGGTCATCAATGCAAGACTATGCAGAACAGAGCAGACTATCTGGGCCCCCTAAAATGCTGGGGCCCCGGGGCAGAGCCCACTTCGCCCATGACTTAAAGCAGGGTATTGAATATGCATGTGATGGACATGCAAATACAAACACAAGTTTTCTGTGATAACAAACTGTGCAACAGACATGAAATTACAAATTCAAAATATTCATAAACATTTGGAAGAGGGCACAAAACTAAATATTTAACTGTCGTTCCATTACAAGTACAGATTAATGTTCATGTAACCACTGGTGCACGACAATCGCGTGTGGATGATGACCAATGCAATATAGAAAACATCACAGAAGGAGACATGGTATCCAGTTTTGAAAAAGGTCCTTTCCAGAAAGTGTTGGGTGAAGTTCAAGGGGTCGAACAGCACAAGATTTCATCAATAGCTCCATAGGACACAGTTGAAAGGCAGAGAAAATAAAGGCTTAAGAGGGAGACCGAAGCAATGCAGCCACCAAGTAAAAAAATTAAAATAAATGGCAGCTCACTGTAAATCATAAACTGCAAGCCTATTCCTTACTTCTCATCCCCACGGTGCTCAGTGCTGCATCCCAGAACCCCATAACTGCACCTCAGTGGTCATCAAGCACAACATGGAAACACTTCCATTTAGGATCACAAAATAAAGGCAACAACCTTCCAGCCACACACCCTACACGGTGTAGGATGCTACTCATGTAGGCAAGTGCTTCAGAGCTCCTCAGGGGTCGTAAGCGCAATATAAAAACTGCAATACTATACAGGTCCTTGTTGCGTGGGATCTGATGGTGCAATAGCTAGCACTGAACCTATCTGTGATTGAGGGAGGCTGTATGGCAGTGACAGAAGACACTTTGGCCCTTATTACAAATTATATGGAGTAGAATTTTGATGTGGAATTCTGCTCCACACAATTATCAGTTGACTGATGTTCCCACACCTGGAGTTTCCTGGAGCCAGAATGGCAGATCCTATTCAACAGGCTGGGAGTTCCAGTCAGAACGGTTGGGGGTGCGGAACGATCACGTCAACTAGCAAATTACACATCCAAACTCGGATACCGCTTGCAGAGTTTGCAAATTAAGGATGGTGATCACTCCAAACTGAATCAGTAGGATGCAAAACAGAGAACCATATGCTTGCAGAGGTAGCTAGGGAGTTACCCAGAAATTCCGAGCTGCACACATTTGTTATTTATATAGAAAGTGCTACCACAGGAGTTTCGATTTTGCACAGTAAAGCGAGTATTGGCAAAGCGAATAGTCTGCCTTTTAACTGAAAGTGCATTTTCATTGACTGAGTTTGGTATTGCAAATGGGCCATTGGGTAAATGAAAGAGTGAGTCAGTGGGTGGATGAACTGCTGGATAGATGCAAGCAAGGATGAGTGACCAAGTGCATGAATGAGGAGTGATCGAGTGCATGGTTGCTAACATCCATTCACCTACGCATTGACATCAGGGTCAGACTGGCCTACGGGGCAATCAGGCAGTGTCCAACAGGTCAGAGTGTGGGCTGTTTTTTTGGCTGCTTGTGGGCCTGTTTTATGATCTGCTGCGCTGGCTTTTACTGTTGATTTCTCTGATATTAAAACAAATTTTGCCTGCAGCAAGCTAAAATTCATGCAGTCTTCTATACCTTGCAAAACATGTGTACAGCGCGTCTTCATAGGCTTCAAACCACCCCAATTTGCATACTTGAGACACTTTTTTTTGCAATATATTTTGGTGCGCGGGCCTATTTTCTGTCCTGGTCCCACCGATTGACTCATCTATGCATTCACTCACTTGCCCATCCACAATACCACTCACAAAAAGTCACCAAACCATTGAGCCGCTTTCAGCTATAAGCCACACCTATGTGCTTTGCCAGTGGTTGTTAAAAGAAAATATATAATTGATAAATTCCACGTTTTAATGAATATCAATAGGACTAAATAATTGACGTTAGTGCTATTGCAGATATATTGAAAAACCTCAAATTTAAACACTGCATACTGCAGTGGCGGCTCCTCCGCTAAGGCGGAGGAGCATTTCTCCACTGCTGTGCAGCAGCGAAAAAAAGGAAAAATAAAATGATAATGACTCGAGGTTATTCTCAATTTATTTTGTCCTGCTGTGGCAGCTCTGCAGGGAAGGAAAGGGCTGCTCTGACACAGGAGCAGGGGGAGTGGCGAGCACACTTGGCAAGTGCGCATGAATGTGTGGCCGCCATTTGGGGGCCAGCCAAACATTCATGCGCATTTACCATGTTCTCCACCCAGGCTGCATTAAAGCCTGGGTGGAGAACATGCCCAGATTCCCATTCCCTGGCAAAACACTGAATCGCTGCACTAAGGCCAATCACAAAGCTGCTTTGCAGTATTTTGATTGCCTTAGGGGAGCCTCGGTGCTTACCAATTACAACGTTATGATTGGCTTAGGGTGCCTGGGTGTGCTTCCTGACCCTTCGGTGGTGCTGAGCAACGAGGC
Source organism: Lissotriton helveticus (assembly GCF_964261635.1). Lineage (NCBI taxonomy): Eukaryota > Metazoa > Chordata > Amphibia > Caudata > Salamandridae > Lissotriton > Lissotriton helveticus. The sequence continues at coordinate 215,438,650 of NC_136068.1, read as the reverse complement.
GGAGAGACGCAGCAGTATGGTACGTGTTTTTAAAAGAAATTATTTTTAAAATTATTTTCTTTTTCCTTACCCCACTTCAGCGCCCCGCCTCCCCGATCGGTGCCGGCCGCGACTGCTTATACTGTAGTAAGCATAATGAGCCAATGTAAAACAACATAAACGTATATGAAATGTTTGGAAACCTCAATACAGGTAAATCAAAGACTGGTTGAAAACATGTTCATGTTACTATTCGGGAGAATGTATACATTTGGGAAAAATATGCATTACATATTTATGAACAGATGTCTGATCGTGAATGCCGTAATTAGTCCACCAAGAAAACTGCAATATTTAATGTAGCTAAAAGGATGTGACTAATCCCAACATGGAGCCTCCAACCTCCTGTGTACGTGATTCCACAGATAAAAGACAGAGTAATAATGCATCTCAGATATCAACTAAACATCATCAAACAAAGAGGCATATGTAGGAGGAAGTGGCTTAACGCCTCACTCTGCCACTTCTGAAACACAAGGCTACACCATATTTACAAGGATATGGTGCAGCCTTGCATTTCCCCCTGCGCTGGCGCTACACTTAGCAGTGTAGCACCAATGCAGGCACCCTTGCACCATAGTGCAAGGGTTTCTGCGTGTAGGGGAGGATTGTTTATGTGTAGGAAGGTGTCCCTTCCTGCACATAAATAATAATAAAAAGCCATTTTGTCACTTTTATGTGTGCTGCTTCATGCAGCACACATGAAAGTCACAAAATGGCATTTTATTTTTTTACAGATTGTTAATGTACAGGAAGGAAGACCTTCCTGTACATAAACAATCCATGGCAGTTTGCTTTTTCCATGTGTGTGTTGCACAAGGCAGCAATGCATTTCTCCTTACTTCGCCAATTTAAGACCACGTTTTCCCTAGTCTTAATTTTGGCGCTGCCTCCTATGTACGCTGCCCTTGTACATAGGGGGCAGCGTCAAAATCAATGGGTATTGGGGTGGAACGCCCACCGAAACACCCACTGCCAACCCCTTTAATGCTAAGCTTAGCGTGAAAGGGGCCTTATTTACAAGGCAGCATTAGGCCACGTTAAGTGGCTTAACGCTGCTTTGTAGATAAGGCAAAACCCCTATTGCCATCGCAACATCGGAACGTTGTGGTGACGATAAGGGTCTTGTACATATGCCCCAAAGTGACATTTTGAAATCCTAATTGTTGGAGATGGCCGATGAAAATAGACTGTTTTTCTAGGTGTGCTGTTACCCAAGCCCTTTTGATTTTATTAAAATTATATATTAGCTCTACTTACTAATAGGGGGTTTCAGCCAGCGGACTTCATTCTTCTGTTTGCGGCTGTATAATTCACTTTTTCTTCTTCCCACTACAGAATACAGCATAGGGAAATGGGTCAGCACACTTCACTAATTGGCTAACTTTCCTGTGAGTGTCAGCATCCTGCTCTTTCACCAGGAGCACATGTACACACAAAGTAGTCCCCTTCAGTGCTCGGGTCTGCTGTGGCAATGTGTGCTTTTTGGGATCAATAAATTATTTTTAACCAATATTTTCTTTTATTTTGGTGATGGCGCGGATAGTCCCCCTAACACTCAAGGTTTTTCATGAACCAAAATCAAACAAAACAAGCACTGACAAAGCAAGAAGGATGGCAGTTAAAGCAAGTCATATTGGTTTTGCCAGTGCTTGGTCTCTTTCCAGTTGTGGCCACTTAAAGATGACATTGAAAGTACGATTATTAGAAAAACGAATTTGATTTCTTATTAAAATTATGTAGAGAAGCTATATGCTACATATTTTTTTAATTATTTCATAATCTAACTTGTTTATAACTGGTTGCAAGTATTATTATATTGAACCAAGAATACAAATAAGAAGTAAAACAAAGCTTTACCATTCACTTCAACTGATACTTTACTTTGGGCCACATGTAAGAGCCTATTTTGCTTTTGCAAACAATCTGATTCGCTGAATAGGTCCGTTTGCGAACGCAATAAAGGCTTTTCCTAGGTGTCAAACCCTATTTTGCGATTGATTAACCTATTACCGAATCGGAAAGGGTTTGTGATTCGGTAATGGGAAGGGGCGTGTTTAGGGCGTCCCTTCCGAATACCAAATTGCAGCAGTATGTATGTATGTTTCATGACCATGAATGCAATCGTAAAACATGCGCATTTTACCAACAACTTCATGTTGATGGTAACCCATTCTCTTCAGGGCCCCTTCCCCTTTAGGAATGGTGGCAAACGCCTTTTTTTAAGAGCAGGCAAGGGTCCCAAAGACCCCTGCCTGCTCTTAAAAAATTAAAAGAAAACTTTTCATTTTTTTCTTTTATATGCAACCCGTTTTCCTTTAAGGAAAATGTGCTGCATTAAAAAAATATAGCTTTAATGAAAAACAATGACAGGAATGGTGTTCTGCTGACTCTAGCAGGCCACCATCCCTGTGATTTTAGTGATTCCTAGGGGGTCGCCAACTGCGACCTACGTCACCTACCCCATTAATATTAATGAGGTAGCTCGATTTGCAACCCACTTGGAATCGCTAAATGAAACTCTTGGAGTTTCATACATTAGGAATAGTGATTACCTAATTGCGATTAGCTGAAAATTGTAATCAGGTCATCGCTATTCCTAATATTGATACAAGTGGCCCTTAGTCAATAGTGCAAATGACAAGGGTTGGTTTTAGGAACTAATACATCTGCCCGCTTGAAAGCATGATCTCTTTCCAAGGAGTGACAGCATAGTCTTTCAAACAAACAATACTAGTAGTGCTGTTCACCCATCCAAATGATGGGTTTCAAGAAGTTGGCAAACAGCTCAGTATGGGACTCTCAGGGCCAGACTGGCCGTAGGGGGCACCAGGCGCTTTCCTGGTGGGCCACTGGAGTAAGGCCCAGTTTTGGGCCCCTGGGGGCCCGTTTTTGTTACCAGGGGCCAGTTTTGCAGCAATATAGGGCCCTGTAACAAAAACAGCTGCAGAGTTTTCAACACGCACCCCCTCCCGCGGCTGGCCGGACTCAATTGCTAGGTCCAGTTTGCATTCCCAGTCCGGCCCTGGGCACTTTCAGAGTGTCAGCTTTAGGCACCCACATCTAAATGAGGGTAGGGCACCAGTGAACATGGGGCTGAGGGCTTGGCCAAAATTGAGGTGGAAGCGAACAAAGATTAGAGATCTCTGCTCCCGCCCAAAAAACAACCTCAATTTATCCTACCCCCTTGTCTGAACCAGCGGTCAGAAAGCCTACACTGCAGCCCGGAGTGGTTGCATAAGCAGCTCATATGGGGCGCTGGTGATTAGGAGCCTACGCGTGCCTCGACAGCCGCGAGATTAAGCCGCAGCCTATAGAGAGCAAGAATCCCTGGCCTCAATTGTCAGCTCAGGGCTGAAGGCTGCACCGCGGAGGTCAGGCGGCGAATACAGAGAATGCCCCGCTGCCTGGAAATAACGGGAGGCACTGCACCCCACATCAACATGCTGGCAGTGGCCGTCAGCTGCACCATACAGGCCAGATGGGACACGCTGGAGTGCACCCCGCCGGCTGAAAAGAACAGGAGGCATGGTCGCGCATATCATTGCGCTAGTCGTGGACACCACCTCCCTCCCCCCTACCTGGACACCCAGTGCATCGGTGAAAGAAAATGACTGGGGAGATATCCATCCGATTAAGCTCACTCATAGATATGGCTTTGTATTAGTTCCTATGTACTTTTACAACCTCGTCCTGAGGTGCTTGTACATTCAGTTGTTTTTGGCTTTGTAATAAACCCACTAACTTGGAGTTTGGAGTCTGTGATCCTTTTGAGCCATAATTAATACAGACGGTTGAATTGTCTAAATGAGTTATTTCTCCTCTTTACACTTCTCAGCAGGTAATAAAGATACATCGACCTAGGGTTCCTCGTAAAACTTTGGTAGCGAAACCCGGCCTTATCAGTAGTCGTCCACCCCACATGGACCCGGCGCAAATGCAAATCAAATGGGAGGAAGCCAAGGTGCTAGTGGAAATTGTGACTGCGTCTGGCTCTAACTCGAGAACTGGAGACATAATAGAGGAAACGCCGCACCCAGATGATCCATAACCCCATTGGCACCCAGCCGGCAGAACCTTAAACAGACCATTAAGATAAATGAAGGGCGTGGGTCATGAGCCAAAATGGGCTAGAGAATCTAGAGATAATTTCAGCCTAACTGGTACAAGGGATGGTGAAGGGGATAATGGGTATAAATGTGAGGTGGTCCAGGGAAGGGCCATGCCTCAACTCTAATTTTTGCTTTTCACACCTCCTTTTTCTCCACTGTAGCTAAATACTGGTTCCCTCTTGGCTGGTTATCTTCTAAGTATTTTCTGTATGTGAGGGGTGGGGTATGAGTGAGTCTAATAGAGTGGTGGGGGATAGGAGCGCAAACGGGGTTGACTCACCTCACCGGGTGCCTTATATCACCCAGCAATCTATTGAGATTGAATGAGTGAGGTACGGTTAAGGAATTCACTATCCAGGAGTGAGTGTATTTGGGAGTCGAACAGGAGAACGTTATTGAATGTGTGATCAGTCACATTTGGCTATTATGTAACAATGTTTTGGATTTGTTACACAACTGGGAAGGCAAAAATTGTTCACTCAGTGTTTACCTGGGGGGCAGGGGTGGGGGTTTGTTTGAGGTAGAAGGATTGTCATTGGCAGCAAAGGCAGCGTAACAGAATTGTAAGGGCATTACGATGTTACTGGACAGAAGTCGCAGTTTAAAATTGTGACGTAGCATGTGCGGGGCCTCAACTAATTTACTAAGCGATATAGGGTGCACACATATCTCTGTCGTCACGGCATACACACAGCACTGCTCCAGGAGACGCATCTGGTTGAGACTGATGTGACCAAGCTCCACAAGAAGTGGAGAGGTCAGATGTACTCAGCAACATATTCTACGTATTCCCAAGGGGTGATTACGTGGGTGGCCACGCTGGTTCAGTTCAAACTCCTTAGTAGTGAAGCACACATTGAGGGAAGATACATCAGGGTGCACGCAGAACTAAATTGTACGAAAATATGTATATTGAACACCTATGTCCCCAATATAGATAACCGCAACTTTCTTCCTGCAATCAAAGGCTATATTACTGCTATTCGCGGGCACCCCTACAATATGGGCGGGAGACTTTGACTGCGTGCTAGATGCAACACTAGACAGGCACCCTCCCAGTGCCGCCTCGAAGCTGAACATAACAGATACACTACGGAGGGTGATCAACAGATTGGGGTATTTAGACATGTGGCACCCGATGCACCCGAATGATTGATGTTACACTTGTTACATCGCGGAGAGCACGGTCCTTAACAGGCTGGATCATTTTCTGCTCTCAGGTGAAGCGGCGGTACAAGCACTTCAAATACAGGTGTTGGGATGTTACCTCTCGGATCATGCTCAAGTGCTTCTGGAGTGAGGCCAGTGGTGCGGCAGGTCCAAGGTTCCACTATGGCGGTTGCATCCACACATGTTAAAGGACGATGCCCTTAAGGGGGAGCTCAGGGAAGCACTGAATTCCTTTTTCAAGATAAACTGGGGGTCCACAGATAGAAGGGGTATGGACAAGGAAACTTTGAAAATAGTGACACACAAGGAATGTTGCAAGCGAGTGGGAGAGCTGCAGCGGCAACTAGAAAAAGAGTTGATACAGGCAGATGGTGCCCTAGCTGAGGTAGGGAAGACAGCTCCAGAAGGACCCCACATGGCAGAACAGCTGCTGAATGCCCACCGCAGAGTGGGTGAGATATGGGAAAGACTAGACTGCTTAGTCCGTCGTGAATATCACCAATTGCTCCATTGGGAGGGAGATAAGTCGAGCCTATTGCTAGCATGGCTGCCAAAACGTGAGAAAGCTCGAATTGTGGTGCAGTGTCTGGTCTGAAATGGAATTTCAATTGAGGTGCACACACTTCCGCTACCCCTGGGGATTCAGGTTGCGCATATTACAGAAGAGCAGCATGACTTGAATGTAGGCGTGGTTATCAGGGGATTAAAAGCAACCCTAGACTTTTGAAATTGTCTTCCTCTCTTGGTCATGCGACGGGCAGCACTGGCTAGGATGGTGCTCCTACCTAGATGCATATATGTCATACAGAACTTATTTTGCATTGACCCGATCCCTACTTTTAAGACCCTTAATAGCCTCCTACTATCGCTGGTCTGGGCAGAAAAATGGAATAGAGTGAAGTTGGAGTTTCTAAAGTTAGACACTGAACAGGGAGGGTTGGGCCTACCAGATCTACAACTATACTACATGGCATCTCTCCTCGCTGCACTTTGGTGTGTGGAGAGCCCAACGTAGAGAAGGAATTCCTGGCAGATTGGGAGCGAGAAAATAACCTACCGTAGGGCCTTATTATACCGTTGCACTACCCATTTGTGGTGAGACAGGTGGCAGGGGCCTGGGAAAGGGCGGTCACGCTGGTACTGCATAAAGCACCTTATACATAGAACGCCGTCTCTGCGATGGTTGGTTGGCTGGCTATTGCCAGTTCCAAGAGGTTATGGACCTGGCGAAATGGTCAGAGGGGGGCTGCAATACTTCAGGCGACTTATACTGCGAAGAACATTCCTTACATTTGGGGAGGTGCAGGGTGTTTTGACCTCCCGGATGGACAATATCTGCAGTATGAGAAGATCTCTCACACCGGACAGGATATGGACCACATCTCCAGAGGAACCAGCAGAATCCCACACACTGATGGCAATCCTAGACCCAGGTACACACAGGGGTTAATATCAATCCTATATAAGGCTCTCAAGGCTTATCTGAAAACTGATGCCGTGCAGATCAGGGATAGATAGTCAACAGGCTTGCCAACGCTGCTCACAGATAGTAAGTGGAAGAGGGTGTTTGAGCAACACCTCTTTCAAGCTCATACAATTGAACTATCTGCACAGCACATATATGACACCCCATAGACTGGCATGCATCAATATGACACACTCCGAAGAGTGCCCTCGCTGTGGCAAGGAACCGGCTACCTTTATACACATGACATAGGATTGTCCTAAGCTTCAGCAACATTGGAGTGGGGTACTGGAGACGCTCAGAGAAGAGACAGGTCTTCGATTTGAAAGCACCATTAATGACTGCCTGTTGGGCTTCCTCCTGACCCCAAAGATGACTAATAAAATGCAACACAGGTTTGCGCACTTAGGGCTGGTACTTGCTAGACGGCGTGTTACGATACATTGGATGTGGGCAACTCTGCCTACAATACGCAAGTGGATGGCGGACATGCGGGAATCGGGGGTGGCGGAGGAGAGACGACTACGGATAGTCGGATCAGATGAGAACACCGAAGAAGATTTGGAAACATGGGGGGGGGGGGGTACTGCTAACTGAGCTACAAAACCATGGCCGGGTAAAGATGGGAATGGGCTCCTGCCCGCACTCAGCTCAAAGAGTGCGCGGCCTAGAGGTAACGATGCCACCTCAGTCCCAACATCAAATATATGGCTTGCCACATCTGATGGGGGGTAACTATTTAGGTGAGCCCAGTGACTTATGCCATTTACTCACAGCGGGAGCCTCTGACATATCAGCCCCATAAGAGGGCCATACAACAAAGGGAGGCCTAACACACCATCAGTCACCTTATGTGACATATACGTGATATATAGGATGACATATTGTTCTGGAACAATCTGCTGTGCCACAGCTCCACACGATACCAAATGACATACTAAAACTTGCCAATTTAACTTCTGACTAGTCTTGCTATGCCTTTATGTTTTTGTGATGTTTGTGGTTTTATATGCCTAATTGCACACTGTAAATATAGTTTGGTTGTAACAGGAAAAACAGTGATATGTAACCTAGTAATGATGTGCCTTGTAACTAGCTTCATAGCACACAGCGATGATCGCCACAAGTGGAAGTGAAATGTATGTCGTTATATAAAATGGACTAAGTAAACTGTGCTTAAGCTATAACATAATGTCATGGTAATCCTGAAATAAAAATTGTTTAATAAACAAAAAAAGAACATGGAGCTGTTCTTCCTACTGCCCTGACCAAAAAGATAGCAGTCAAAAGTGGTGGATGCAAGCTCACCATGATTCCTAAAATTAAAACCACATTTTATTGAAGTGGCTTACATTTCAAAATTAAAATATAGTCCTCATTTTGTGCAAAATACATTATAAAAAAATTCATATTTTTAAATAAAATTAGACAGCATCAATGCCCGCATTCATTTGGCACATGTTCTTCTTTTTGGTCCTTTTCCTCCTCAGACTCGCTGTTCTCTGGACTTGCTTTCTCGTTCTCTATGGTCATGTAGTTGTCATTCCCAAGGTTAGCATTCTTGACTCGCGAGTGAGTAATAGAAACCAAGCTTGACATGCTGGGTGAGATCGGGTCCAACCTGCAATGACTTTCTGGAAAACAATCAGGACATAGGTTAAAGAATTTGGTTCTCAATGATTAGGGAAAAGACAACTGTTCCAACCAATCAGTATGAAATTGAATTATCCAGGAAGGTATTTGCTATTAAAATACTATTTATTTGCAAACTAAAAAAATTATTGTTCGAATACTGATAGAAGACCCAAAAAACTAAAAAAAGTTGGCAAAGGTTCAAAAGTACTCTATTTTCTTAAAAACATTACCCTAACAACTTACAGCACATTTTTTGGGGAATAAAAATGCAGAAGTTCTACCGTGATTGTGGCTGCTGATTTGTGGGACAGCAAAGGAATAAATGATGGACGGAATCCTGAACAATGCAAAAATTCACCCTCAGTCAAAAAGATCTGGGTTTAATTCATCATTGTTTTGCTCACCACGCCACCCCACTTTGGACTGTCATTTGCAAATCAGTCTTGACCCTGTTCCTCATGGGAACAGCCTAGCACGCTCAGACAAGCCAGGTCCTCCCTGGATCCGTCCACTGTGGCCATTTAAATATTGGTGGTGCCTTGTGCGACTAACGTGCGACTAACTTAATTGGCATCGCACTCCATCACCTCTCCGTGGATTTTTTTACTACTAATCTCCTTCGGTGCCCCTTATTTAATTTCTTTTACAGCTCTACTCCTAATAATGTTGAGTGTCACAGCGCTGTATATCACACACACACACACACACACACACACACACCCACACACACCCACACACACACACGCACACACACACACACACCCAACACACACAGAGCCCCACACACACACAGCCCCACACACACACACACAGAGCCCCCCACACACAGACAGAGCCCCCCCACACACACAGAGCCCCGCACACACACACAGAGCCCCACACACACAGAGCCCCCCACACACACACACAGAGCCCCCCCACACACACACAGAGCCACACACACACACACACACACACTCACACTCACACCCTCTCTCTCTCTACAAAGACAATGAATCATACAAGTGTGTAAATCAAAGTATAGTATATGTTACATAAGACAATGTGGACTATAAGGTGTAGGAATTGCATGTCATACTGGTAGGCATTATATAGACAGGTTTGTTTTGGAGAAACATAAACTCAAGACTTTATACTTAACACAGTGGTTGGGTTTGTTTATACCTATAAGAATGTATACTGCCATAAGGAAATCTTTTTAGCAACCTTGGAGTAATGAATGGTTAAGAAAAAAAAAATGCTCTAAGGGGGATATTCAGAAGGAAGTGGTGGAGGGAGGCGTCAGCCTTCTTGGTTTAACGCCACTCTCAGCCACTTTGGAAAAGCAAAGCTGCACTGTTAGACCTGGCATCATTGGCATGAGTCTCTCCTCCATTTTTTCTGTTTGCCTCCTCTGTTTACGATGTTTTTGCTGGTATATGCTTTGGGCACTGTGCCACTGCTGATCAGTGCCACAGTGCAAGTGCTCCCTATGTGAAATTGCTGTATTGATTTACTTCCATGTTTGGCTTATTTGGTTTACTATCAGTCCCTAGTCGAGTGCACCAGGAGTGCCAGGGCTTGTAAAGACAAATGCTGCTAGTGGGCTTGCAGCACATGTTGTGCCACCCACAAGAGCGGCCTAGTAAAAGTATGTCTGAAGGTCTGCCATTGCCAGACCACGTGCAGTCTGACTGTCACGAAGACTGTGCAAGTACACCTACTTGCCAGTCCCTAAACCTTCCCTTAACTTCATGTTAGTCACCCCTATGGTAGGCCCACGGGCAGGGTGCATTGTAAGCATAAGGTAGGACAAGCCTGACAAGGTTGGCATGTCCTAATAGTGAATTACATCCATAGTCGTTTTTCACTATTGTAAGGTAGCCTGCTCTCCATCAGTTAGAATGGGCTGCCAGGATTATTAAGGTTATAATCCTAGCGGGCTCGGGGAGCATGGTGCAATGTCGAGTTTGGTATCCCTGAACTCAGGGTTTAATAATGCATCCGTTTGTGTGGATGGTTGTTGGACTCTGTGTTTGAAAATAGCACTTTTAGAAAGTAGCTATTTTCTTGTCTAACTGTCTACCGGTCTCTGCTGGTTCTGGTGTGTGTGTGACAGGAGCTGGGTGGCTCCAGAGAGTCTGAATGAGTCAGTGTGGGATGAGTGGGGCATTTGCATTGAGAGTAGGGGAGAGTAGCTCTTGATAGCCTGCCCTGCCTGATACAATGTTGGCTCCGCCCCCCTGCCAGGCGACTGATGACTCTGTGCTTGCCTGGGACTTCCCTGGCCCGCCTCCTGCCGGGCAGCTGATGGCCCTGCCCCTGCCAGTAACAATGCTGGCTCCGCTCCTGCTGAGCGGCTGAGGACTCTGCCCTGCCCAGTGAATAGGCCAGGTGCTCTGGCCTGGCAACACCCACAACAAACCCAGGATGGGGGGAAATTCCCCTGCATGGACAAAGGGATCAAAGCTAAAAAGGGGTATAAGAGAAGGACCCCTGAACCAAGAAATCAGATCACTTCTGACAAGGAAACCTGAACCAAGGACAAGAAGCCTGCTGATCTAAGGACTGCCTACCCCTTCTGCCAGAGTGCTGTTTGTTGGGGGAATCCTGCATTGCTTCTTTATTTTTGCCAAGGAACCAGGAGAGAGGAACTTTTGTGTGTACTCTCACTCTTTGCTGAGAAAATCTCCAAGGGCTGGAAGAGTGCCAGTCTCCTGTTGAAGTCACAGGGCTAAAGGACTTCATCTGCTTAAAGTGCTATTTGCTGGAATTTGTGAATCCAGCACCTCTGAAAGAATCCAGCAATCTCGACGCCGACGGACGCCGCCGAATCCAGCTCGACATCGTGAGTAACGGCTCCAGTGTCCCGCTTCCTCGACGCCGGCCGCCGGGTCCGATCGACGCCAGCAGCAACGCCAGTGAGTAGTGAGTTCGGCTCCAGCTCCAAGTGACCCCGTGTCTGCACCGCTGCTGATCGCATCGACTTCGAGCCCTCTCGACGCCGTGAGCGCTGCTCACTCTTGCAACATCGACATCGACGACGTCGTATCCTGCTTCATTCCGTGAGCGCTGCTCCCGCCTGACTTCGGTCGACGCCGCTGCAGATCGCCCCGACTCCGAGGCCCGATCGACGCCGAAGACGCGACGCCGGACATCTCGACGCCGCTGATCATCGAGTGCTTCACTTTTCCAAGGTACTGTGTTGTTGGGGTCTGTGCGACTCCGGGCTCGACGTAGCGCTCCTCGCGGTCGACGCCGAACCTTTGGATTAACTTTGCCTCGACGTCGTGTGACTCCCGTGTGGGTTACCTTGTTGCCAAGAACTGTGTTTTAGAGAAGAAGAGTTGCTTTTGATACTAAAGACTTTGTGCTAAGAAGAAACCGTGCTTGAACTATTATTTTTCCTTCCAAGAGTATTTATTGAGACTGTGGTATATTTTTGTCGTTATTTGGTCTTGTGCTAAACCTTATATAAAAATCCATATTTTTATAATACTACTGTGTCGTGTCCATTTGTAGTGTATTCACTTTATTACTGTATGTGGTCATAAATGCTTAACGCACTGCCTCTGAGATAAGCCTGTCTGCTTTGCCAAGCTACCAAGGGGGTGAGCAGGGGTTATCTAAGTGTGTGATCTCCTTGCCCTGACTAGAAAAGGTGTGTCCCTATTTGTCAGAAGTGTATACCTCTGCCAACTAGAGACAGCCGCTTCTAACATTGGTGGGTCAGCGGTGGGATTTTGAACTTTGCATTTATGACCCATGTGCAGTGATTAGTGTGCGCTACATAGTGAAAGCAGACCATAGCGCAGCCACAATCTGTTTTGGTTGGATATTCTATTTTTGTTCTCCGCTTTTCCTGAAGCTTGATTTTTGAAACTGCCAGTTTTGACCATGAGTAATGCTGGAAGCACTACACCTGTTGTTGAGGAGGAGTTTGATAGGAGTAAGATAAACGACTATCCAGTAAGGAAGCTGAAATCCTTTTGCAAGCAGTTGAAAGTTCCTACCACAGGCATTTCCAAGAGAGCAGATTATCTCAAAGCATTGGAGGCCTGGTTAGAGGCCAGAGACCCCTCTGCCCCGGTGGTGGTACCGACAGAGGAAGGGGAGGAGGAAGTGCCCGTGACTGGGCCTGTATCCCCTCCTGGCAGCAGTGTTTCCTCCAAAGGTCTTTCCCCTGAAGAAAGAGAAGAAAGGGCGAAGGAGCGAGCCTACAACGTGGAAATGGCAAAACTTAAGATAAATGGGCAGTTGGAGATAGAGAATGCAAGAGGCAGGAGAGAAGCTGATTTGGAGATCAAAAGATTAGAGTTTGAAAGAGAGAAGTTAGCTTTTGAGCGTGAGAGAATGGTGAGGGACATGGAGCTCAAAGCTAAGGAGTTAGAATTGAATCCCTCTGGTGGCAGCGTCCCATCTGTGCCTGCAGAAAGTAGGTTTTATTTTCCCAAAGATGTGATCAAAGATTTTCAGAAGAATGAGGATATTGGTCAGTGGTTTAAAGCATATGAGTTAGCATTGTTGGCCCACCGGGTCCCTGAGAAGGATTGGGGAGCGGGGTTGTGGGGTCGCTTTGTGAATGAGGGAAGAGATACCCTGTTAGACATGCCTGTTGAGAATAGGACGTCTTATGCTCATATGAAAGATGCTTTAATGTTAAGGTATGGCCTAACCCCAGAAAAGTACAGACAGGCCTTTAGAGAATGTAAGAAGTTGCCTGGTACCACGTGGGTGGAGTATGTGTCATATTTTTGCAGAGCCATGGATGGTTGGGTAAAGGGCAGCAAAGTGGAAAGTTATGATGCTCTTTATGATTTGTTTGCTTGGGAGCACTTGTCTAATAACTGTTTTCCAGAGCTGCGCCAGCACCTGATTGATAGCAAGATATCTAACCCTAGAAAACTTGCTGAAGAGGCGGACCGCTGGGTCAGTACCAGGGTCCACAAGGGTCCAGTGGGAGACTCAGCCAAAGGTGGGCAGGGTCCCCAGCAGAAGAGTGGGGGGGACAAGGGTAAACAGAAGGAGTCCCAGAAAGGGCCCCAAAGTAATCCCCAAGGGAACCAAGGGAAAGGTTCCCAGCCTCCCTCTGTGAAGAAATCAGAGGCCCCGCCAGGTAAACCTGGTCATAGGGGCCCACTGACCTGCTTCGTTTGTAAGCAGGTAGGACACCGTTTTTATGACCCTCAGTGTCCCTTGAAGAAGTCTGGTGCACTACCCAGTGCACCACCCCGTCAGTTGGCTAGTGTAGCTCTGGGAGGGGAGGAGATGGTTGCCCATGGTGGGGAGGGTCCCGCGGAGATGTCCCTGGTCTCTCTAGGAGACATGGAATTGGTCCCTCCACCCCCTCTGCCTAGTAACACTAAGAAATATAGGCAGTGGGTGACCATTAATGGCCATAGAGTGGAAGCTCTCAGAGACACCGGAGCGAGTGTGACAGCTGTCAAGTGTCACTTGGTGTCCAGAGAGCAGGTTGTTCCCCACGCATTCTACCCTGTGATAGCTGCTGACAACTCCCAGAGAGAGTGTGAGGTAGCTCAAGTTTCCTTTGAATGGGGGGGAGTTTCGGGTACTCTTCAGGTTGCTGTGAGGCCCGCCATGCCTGTTGATTGTCTCCTGGGCAATGATTTGGAAGACTCCCCTTGGGCTAAGGTGGAGAGGGAGACACATTTGAAAATGTTGGGTGTGCCAGAGTGGGTGTGTGCAACCACTCGATCCATGACAGCAAGTAAGGGTGTTGATGGGGTTCTGGAGCCTGAAAGTATGGCCCAGGACCCAGCTGTGAAGAGAAGAGGCAGGGGGCGCGGGAAACCGTCCCCCGTAGTTCCCGTGGTCCAGGAGGAGGCAGACCTCGAGGGGGATGCCCTGGAACCCACAGGTGAACAAGTTGCCGAACTGGGAGACCTGCCCGAGCTGACCCATTGGCAGCAGGATGGTGGTCCCTCCAGGGAGGAATTCTGTGCAGAACAGAAAGTGTGCCCTTCTCTTGTGGGTATGAGGCAGCAGGCCTCAGCCCAAACCTCAGGTGATCAGTCAGGATCACATTTTGTGTACTGGGAGAACGACCTCCTGTATAGCGAGCCTAAGGCTGCTGAGCCTGGGTCAGCCCGTGTGCTGGTGGTACCCCAGCGCTTCAGAGCCTTCCTACTGGGTTTGGCTCATGACGTTCCTTTAGCTGGACATCTGGGGCAGGACAAGACCTATGACAGGCTTGTCACCCATTTCTATTGGCCTCAGATGCGGAGGGATGTAGACATCCAGTGCAAGACCTGTCAGACTTGCCAGGCAAGTGGGAAAAGCGGGCGGAAGCAGAAGGCTCCCCTCCAACCTTTTCCCGTGGTCAGTACCCCCTTTGACCGGGTGGGGATTGACATTGTTGGGCCACTGGACCCCAAGACAGCCCTGGGCAACAGGTTCATCCTGGTCTTGGTGGACCATGCCACACGGTACCCGGAAGCCATCCCTCTCAGAACAGTGACTGCCCCCGTGGTGGGACGGGCGCTGATGGGTGTTTTCTCCCGAATGGGGTTCCCCAGAGAGGTGGTGTCAGACCGGGGCACCAACTTCATTTCCAACTATATGAAGTCTCTGTGGAAGGAGTGTGGGGTAACTTATAAGTTCACCACTCCTTACCACCCTCAAGGTAATGGGTTGGTTGAAAGATTCAACCGTACCCTTAAAGGCATGATCATGGGTCTTGAAGAACCAATGAGGCGTAAATGGGACGTCCTCTTGCCATGCCTGTTGTTTGCTTACCGTGAGGTGCCACAGAAGTCTCTAGGGTTCAGCCCCTTTGAGCTTTTGTATGGTCACCCGGTAAGAGGACCTTTAAGTCTGGTCAAAGAAGGCTGGGAGCAATCTCCCAGGAAACCTCCCCAGGATGTATACAGTTACATGCTGGCCTTTAGGAACCAGACTAGGCGCTTCAGGGATCTTGCTCAGGCAAATCTGGAGGCCAGCCAGGAGGAGATGAAGCGGTGGTACGACCAGAAGGCCACTCTGGTAGAGCTTCAGCCTGGACAGAAAGTTTGGGTCATGTCCCCTGTGGAACCTTGTGCGCTCAAGGACAGGTGGACTGGACCATTTGAGGTTGTGGAGAAGAAGAGCGATGTCACCTACCTGGTGGATTTAAAGTCTCCCAGGAACCCCTTGCGGGTCCTGCATGTCAACCGTTTGAAGCCCCACTTAGAAAGGTCCGAAGTGGGCATGCTCCTAGCTACAGATGCTGGAATGGAGGAGGAGAGTGAGCCTCTGCCTGACCTCCTGTATGCAAAAGAGCAAGATGGGTCAGTGGATGGCGTTGTCCTCTCTGACACACTGACCCCTGAACAGCAGCAGGCTTGTCGCCATTTGTTGGGGCAATTCCCTGATCTGTTCTCCTTGATTCCTGGTGTTACTCAGTGGTGTGTCCATGATGTAGACACCGGGGACAGCACTCCTGTCAAGCACAAGGCTTACAGAGTGACTGACAAGGTCAGAGCATACATCAAGGAGGAGGTCTCCAAGATGTTTGCCCTAGGGGTGGTTGAGTCCTCTAGCAGTCCTTGGGCCAGCCCCGTGGTCTTGGTTCCAAAGGCGGCAGCGCCTGGTGCTTCACCGGAACTTCGGTTCTGTGTGGATTACCGAGGACTCAATTCAGTCACCAAGACTGACGCGCACCCCATCCCCAGAGCTGATGAGCTCATCGATCGGTTAGGGGCTGCCCAGTATCTTAGTACGTTTGATCTAACGTCTGGGTACTGGCAGATCGCCTTGACCGATGGGGCAAAAGAGAGGTCAGCATTCTCCACACCAGATGGGCACTACCAGTTCCGGGTTATGCCCTTTGGGATGAAGAATGCCCCTGCCACCTTCCAGAGGTTGGTCAACCAGGTCTTGGCTGGGCTGGAGGATTTCAGTGCTGCCTACCTGGACGACATCGCAGTGTTCAGCGCCAGCTGGGAAGAACACTTGTGCCACCTCCAGGAAGTGTTGTTGGCCCTGCGCAGAGCAGGCCTCACAATCAAAGCCAGTAAGTGCCAGATTGGGCAGGGTTCAGTGGTGTACTTGGGGCACCAAGTAGGGAGCGGCAAGGTGGCCCCCCTGCAACCCAAGATTGATACCATCCTGGCATGGGCACCGCCCAAAACCCAGACTCAGGTGAGAGCCTTCCTGGGTCTCACGGGTTACTACAGGAGGTTTGTCAAGGATTATGGTAACATTGTGCACCCCTTGACTTCGCTGACTTCCAGGAAGCAGCCACGACTTGTGAACTGGACTGACGCCTGTCAGACGGCCTTTGACACCCTGAAAACTGCAATGTGCACAGCACCCATACTCCAGGCACCCGACTTTTCTAAAGAATTTGTTGTTCAGACGGACGCTTCAGAGCATGGCGTGGGGGCTGTTCTAGCTCAGGTGAATGAAGAGGGCCGAGACTTACCTGTAGCCTTCATCAGCAGGAGGTTACTTCCCAGGGAACAGAGGTGGAGTGCGATAGAAAGAGAAGCATTTGCTGTGGTCTGGGCACTGAAAAAGCTGAGACCCTACCTGTTTGGGACTCACTTCCGGGTGCAGACAGACCACAGGCCCCTCAGATGGTTGATGCAGATGAGGGGTGAGAATCCAAAGCTGTTGAGGTGGTCCATTTCCCTACAGGGGATGGACTTCACGGTGGAACACCGCCCTGGCACAGATCACGCCAATGCTGATGGTCTGTCCAGATTTTTCCGCCTTAGTGATGAGGACTCCCTAGGGTAAGGGTAGTTCTCCCCACATTTCAGCTGGAGGGGACACGTGTTAGACCTGGCATCATTGGCATGAGTCTCTCCTCCATTTTTTCTGTTTGCCTCCTCTGTTTACGATGTTTTTGCTGGTATATGCTTTGGGCACTGTGCCACTGCTGATCAGTGCCACAGTGCAAGTGCTCCCTATGTGAAATTGCTGTATTGATTTACTTCCATGTTTGGCTTATTTGGTTTACTATCAGTCCCTAGTCGAGTGCACCAGGAGTGCCAGGGCTTGTAAAGACAAATGCTGCTAGTGGGCTTGCAGCACATGTTGTGCCACCCACAAGAGCGGCCTAGTAAAAGTATGTCTGAAGGTCTGCCATTGCCAGACCACGTGCAGTCTGACTGTCACGAAGACTGTGCAAGTACACCTACTTGCCAGTCCCTAAACCTTCCCTTAACTTCATGTTAGTCACCCCTATGGTAGGCCCACGGGCAGGGTGCATTGTAAGCATAAGGTAGGACAAGCCTGACAAGGTTGGCATGTCCTAATAGTGAATTACATCCATAGTCGTTTTTCACTATTGTAAGGTAGCCTGCTCTCCATCAGTTAGAATGGGCTGCCAGGATTATTAAGGTTATAATCCTAGCGGGCTCGGGGAGCATGGTGCAATGTCGAGTTTGGTATCCCTGAACTCAGGGTTTAATAATGCATCCGTTTGTGTGGATGGTTGTTGGACTCTGTGTTTGAAAATAGCACTTTTAGAAAGTAGCTATTTTCTTGTCTAACTGTCTACCGGTCTCTGCTGGTTCTGGTGTGTGTGTGACAGGAGCTGGGTGGCTCCAGAGAGTCTGAATGAGTCAGTGTGGGATGAGTGGGGCATTTGCATTGAGAGTAGGGGAGAGTAGCTCTTGATAGCCTGCCCTGCCTGATACAATGTTGGCTCCGCCCCCCTGCCAGGCGACTGATGACTCTGTGCTTGCCTGGGACTTCCCTGGCCCGCCTCCTGCCGGGCAGCTGATGGCCCTGCCCCTGCCAGTAACAATGCTGGCTCCGCTCCTGCTGAGCGGCTGAGGACTCTGCCCTGCCCAGTGAATAGGCCAGGTGCTCTGGCCTGGCAACACCCACAACAAACCCAGGATGGGGGGAAATTCCCCTGCATGGACAAAGGGATCAAAGCTAAAAAGGGGTATAAGAGAAGGACCCCTGAACCAAGAAATCAGATCACTTCTGACAAGGAAACCTGAACCAAGGACAAGAAGCCTGCTGATCTAAGGACTGCCTACCCCTTCTGCCAGAGTGCTGTTTGTTGGGGGAATCCTGCATTGCTTCTTTATTTTTGCCAAGGAACCAGGAGAGAGGAACTTTTGTGTGTACTCTCACTCTTTGCTGAGAAAATCTCCAAGGGCTGGAAGAGTGCCAGTCTCCTGTTGAAGTCACAGGGCTAAAGGACTTCATCTGCTTAAAGTGCTATTTGCTGGAATTTGTGAATCCAGCACCTCTGAAAGAATCCAGCAATCTCGACGCCGACGGACGCCGCCGAATCCAGCTCGACATCGTGAGTAACGGCTCCAGTGTCCCGCTTCCTCGACGCCGGCCGCAGGGTCCGATCGACGCCAGCAGCAACGCCAGTGAGTAGTGAGTTCGGCTCCAGCTCCAAGTGACCCCGTGTCTGCACCGCTGCTGATCGCATCGACTTCGAGCCCTCTCGACGCCGTGAGCGCTGCTCACTCTTGCAACATCGACATCGACGACGTCGTATCCTGCTTCATTCCGTGAGCGCTGCTCCCGCCTGACTTCGGTCGACGCCGCTGCAGATCGCCCCGACTCCGAGGCCCGATCGACGCCGAAGACGCGACGCCGGACATCTCGACGCCGCTGATCATCGAGTGCTTCACTTTTCCAAGGTACTGTGTTGTTGGGGTCTGTGCGACTCCGGGCTCGACGTAGCGCTCCTCGCGGTCGACGCCGAACCTTTGGATTAACTTTGCCTCGACGTCGTGTGACTCCCGTGTGGGTTACCTTGTTGCCAAGAACTGTGTTTTAGAGAAGAAGAGTTGCTTTTGATACTAAAGACTTTGTGCTAAGAAGAAACCGTGCTTGAACTATTATTTTTCCTTCCAAGAGTATTTATTGAGACTGTGGTATATTTTTGTCGTTATTTGGTCTTGTGCTAAACCTTATATAAAAATCCATATTTTTATAATACTACTGTGTCGTGTCCATTTGTAGTGTATTCACTTTATTACTGTATGTGGTCATAAATGCTTAACGCACTGCCTCTGAGATAAGCCTGTCTGCTTTGCCAAGCTACCAAGGGGGTGAGCAGGGGTTATCTAAGTGTGTGATCTCCTTGCCCTGACTAGAAAAGGTGTGTCCCTATTTGTCAGAAGTGTATACCTCTGCCAACTAGAGACAGCCGCTTCTAACATGCACCATATTCACAAGGACACGGTGCAGCCTTGCTTTCCCCCCTGCGATGGCGCTAAGTTTCACAACTTAGCGCCAACGCAGTCACCCTTGCACCAGTGTAAGGGTGTCTGCAAGCAGGGAGGTTTTGTTTATGTACAGGAAGGTGTCCCTTCCTGCACATAGACAAACCTAAAATGCCAGTTTGTAACTTACATGTCTGCAGCTTCATACAGCACACATGTAATTTACAAAACGGCAAGGGACACCTTCCTGTACATAAACAAACCATGGCATTTTGCATTTTCCATGTGTGCTGCACAAGACAGCACACATGGAAAATGCAAAACCAAGGAGAAATAGAGCATGTATCCTTGTATCGCCAACTTAAGACCAGGGTTTTCCTGGTCTTAAGTTAGGCATTAGCTCCTGTTTACGCTGCCCTTGTGAATAGGGGGCAGCGTAAATATCAATGGGTGTTGCAGAGGAACGCCCACCACAACACCCACTGCACGCCCCTTTCATGCTAAACACAGCGTGAAAGGGGGCCTATTCACAAAACAGCGTTAAGCCACGTTAAGTGGGTTATCGCTGCCTTGTGAATAAGGCGAGGCCCCTATCTCCACCACAACGTCACTGAAAGTGCCGTTGTGTTGGCAAGGGGGGCTTGTGAATATGCCCCTACGTCTTTGCTTAGATGGAGCTCTTTGATACTGGTACACAGTTCAGTGTGCTACATTAGCACAAAATTATCTCTGTGGCCAAACCAGAAACTCACTGAGCTATTTACGTAAAATACAAATCTGGGATCTGCATGTTACAAGTTGTGCTTTTCAGCAGGCACATTAACCCTCTGTGTTTCATAACTGTGAATGTGTTTCTAAGGAAATTAGTTCTCATTCAGGGCCACAGGGAAAACGGGGCTATGCATCCGCTATGTTTTTATATGGAAATATGAATTTGCTGCACTCACCATACAATCCACCATTTGCTGCATAATTTGCATATTTGATCAAGAAATATATTTGTTCTCTAATAAAGGAGCAAAAATTAGCACAAATGGGCATTGTTTTCAATGCTGTGCCAGAGACTTAACAAGCGTAAGTCATTACGTTCAAGAGTTGATTGTTGTAATTAGCCATATAAATAGATGACAGTGGTACCGAGAGGCTGTAAGTATTACTCTTTGGGGGATTTCCGCATAGACACCTCATAATATTTTTATTTAAAAAAACACCCTTTCTTGTTCTCATCAGACACTGTTCTCAAATCTGCGGTTATTTCCACAGGGCACTCAGAGTTGACCGAATCAAAATATGTTGCTGTCTTTTTAAGGTCCGGTGTCTTAAATCCTCTTAGTGACATGCATTTACCGTTCTTCGGAGATCTTTTTTAATGAGAAGAGGCTGGCATAATTGCCACATAATTTGTGGCTTCTCGCTGCATAATTTAGTCAGCCTTAGTGCATAATCTGGTCAGGCACTGCCTCATAATTCCAGCAGTCCTGGGTCTACGCTGCCCACATTGAGGGCCTGATCTACAAAGGTAAAGCTAGACTAAAAGTACTTTTCGGTATTCACAAAGTTAAGTTACTACTAGTAAAATTACTAGTATTTGGGATACCAAATCTCTCTCATATGTTCTGGAACCTCGCTGGAGAAAAATTCCGCCACACAGCAATTGGCAGAATTTTGCCCGAACTTCGCATTAAAGAGTAACACAGAGTGACCAGAATTCCACCAATTCCGCGGGCAGAACCAACCGCTCCACCCACCCCTAATAAATTTACTTTTTTAGCAATTGTTTCAGCATCACATTAACATTTTCAGAGAAAGACTACAAAGAAATAGTACATCATCATACCTTCATCGAGTCTCAATCTCGAGGTCAGCCGGGACAGATGGTCGTCGATACCATCACCAAGTATCACTTGGGTATCATTGGCAATCACAGTATTCTTGACAGCAGAGTCTCTTATGGTGATGTTCTGGGCAGATTTCTGATCCCTTGTTATTGTGTAAGTTATATCGCCATTTTCTGACGAGGATCCAGTGTCGTCTGAAAGTGAATCCGCATCAAAACCTACATAAAACATATTGAATTAGCTATAGTTTGGTGACGAGGCTGCACTTATGAGTCAATCATGGATATTAGCAATCAAGGGCAGATAATCTCTGCAAAATGGCTGACCACCCTAAGTAGATGATAAGTCTCACTCTGGTTAAAGAAGTGTTCTGATTACAAACAGTTGAGACATGAAATATGTTCATAAGAGTAGCGCCAGGCAAGGAAGGGAGCGATCTTAAAACGGTACATGCGTTCAGCAGTAGTAGGCAGACCAGGCTGCCAACAGAATTTTGCCAATCATGTATTTGACGGAATGTTAAATTGAATAACTAAACATAATTGCAATGTTAGACTTGTCAAATACGTTCAGAGCTGACAATTTTATAGAATGAATATGGCTGTCACTGTAGGAGGCTCCGATGTAATTATTTTTTTTATGGCATTAAGTGTGTGAAGACTATTGCCCTAAAGGAAGCACATCTGTTGTTTTACTTTCAGTGTTAGAAGTTGCGTTTGGAGTTTATTAAATAGTCTGAAAAGTTGCATCTCCATTATGACAAATTTGTATGTATTTATTTTATTTTTTTAAGAGTTTTATATAATGTGCTTGCATCACAGTGGGTCTAGAGTGCTTTATATGACCTTGGTTAGATAACACATTAAACACAGAAGAACGGTTAGACTATAGGAGGAGAGGACAGTGAGAAACTTGCTGTTAGTTCCAGTAGAAGTGTTTCCTAAAAGAGACCAGGTGAAGTTGAGTTCTGCAGACCACAGGCAGAGAAGTCCAATCAGTAGTTGCACCAACAGCGAAACAGTGTTGCCAACCATTCTGGTTTTCAATCTTGGGTGTTTCCTACAGGGATATCATGAAATTGGTTCAACGAATTGTTAGAAGTCATCGAAAATCAATGAGGCATTGAGCCATTGAGGCAGTGACAAGAAAGGTTGCATATTTTAATGCAGCCATGATCAGAGAGTGTGAGGAACATCCTACAGAATATCATTCCCAAGACTGGACATAAAGATAGATCTGGGAGTTCCAAGTGAAAACATAAAGTGCAAAACATTAAAAAAAAACTGTTACAAAGGCATAACTCCAAAATATGCACTATGCATAATTATTGCCCTACATGCATTTCGGCATAATTTAATTCCTAAATCCAGCCAAACTCAATTGCCTTATATATGAGGAATGGGTTACTCCAGTAGAAAATTGCAGAACATCTCGTGCTAGCTCGCAGAGCATTTAATGCACTAAATAAGGAAATCATGTGCAGGCAGAAGAATGTGCAGGATCTTTAGCACAGATCTGTGCATAAAAGTAATAAGCATAATGATGACCATAGTACTGACCATACCAGTAGCTGCTACTAAGAAGATGTAGAAGGACGATGGATAATAATAGTAAGAACTACTAGTTCCCATTGATAAGACCCCGGCAGTTACTAAAGAACAAGTTACTTACCTTCGGTAACGATATATCTGTAAGAAACAGTAGTTAGTATTAGATTCCTTACCTTAGAATATCCCCAGGCGTCAGTCTGGATCCGGAAACTTTTGCATAGCAATACCCCTGCGCGTCGGTAGGCGTCGTCTGCAGGCGTCCCCTGCGGCTCCGCGTCGTCGGCGTCGTGCGCCGTGATGACGTCGCTGGAGTATATAGACGCCGCCTCCGCGCGCTGACGTCAGTTCTTTGCACACAGCTTTTCCGCGCCAGAACACGCAGAGCCATGTGAGAACTAACACTGGTGCCATTTGAAACTAGGGCCCTGAAAGGGATGTCCTTAACCCTAGGTATCAGTTCGCAGAACGGGGAGGACGGGTGGGGCGGTAAGGAATCTAATACCAACTACTGTTTCTTACAGATATATCGTTACCGAAGGTAAGTAACTTGTTCATCTGAAAGAAACAGGTTAGTATTAGATTCCTTACCTTAGAATAGATACCCCAGCAATACCAACCCCGGTGGTGGGTCTGCGAACCAATACAATCCTACACCAGAAAATCCTGGAGGACCGAACGGCCAAAGAAGCCGTCCCTCCGGACTTGACTGTCCAGGCAGTAATGCCTCGCAAAGGTGTGCAGCGAGGCCCACGTAGCCGCCTGGCAAATGTCCTGCAAAGGGACTCCCCGGCCCAGGGCAGTAGTAGCCGCCGTGGCCCGAGTGGAATGGGCCCTCAGCCCAACAGGAGGCTCCTTCCGAGCCAAAGAGTAGCATGCTTTGATGCACAGGACGACCCACCGAGAGATGGTTCGTTTCTGTACCGCCCTTCCCTTCTTCTCACCCATGTAGCCAACAAACAGTTGGTCATCCACCCGGAACTGGCGTGTGCGATCCATATAAAATGAAAGCGCACGTTTTGGGTCCAGACGATGGAGCCGCTCCTCATCTTTTGAAGGATGCGGAGGCGGGAAGAAGGAGGGTAAGGTGATGGACTGCCCGATGTGAAAAGCAGAAATTACTTTGGGCAGGAAAGAAGGCCTAGTCCTAAGAACCACCTTGTCAGGATGGACGGACAAGAAAGGAGGTTTAACAGAAAGAGCCTGGAGCTCACTCACTCTCCTGGCAGAGGTGATGGCAACCAGGAAGGCCGTCTTTAAAGTGAGAAGACGGAGAGGACAGGAATGAAGCGGCTCAAAGGGAGCACACATCAAGAATGTCAGAACCAGGTTCAAGTCCCACTGAGGCATCACGAACGGAACAGGTGGATACATGTGCGTGATGCCTTTCAAGAATCTCAGTACAATAGGGGACTTGAATAAAGATGGCTGATCAGGTAGCCTTAAGAAGGCGGAAAGGGCAGAAAGGTAGCCCTTGATAGTGCCCAGAGCAGAGCCCTGCTGGGCAAGAGAAAGAAGGAAGAGGAGAACCTCGGAAAGAGGGGCAGAAAGGGGATCCACAGCCTTTGCTGTGCACCATGCCACAAATCTGTTCCACCGGCAGGCGTATACCGACTTTGTGGAGGGACGCCTGGCTGCCAGAATCACATCACAGACTTCAGGAGGCAAGTCGAATGGCCTCAACTGTCGCCGCTCAATCTCCACGCATGGAGGTGGAGGCTGGACAGGTTCGGGTGGAGGACCGTCCCCTGCTGCTGCGACAGAAGGTCCTCCTGAAGGGGCAGGCGGATCGAGGGACCGACTGACATGCTGAGTAGCTCGGGATACCAGTATCTTCGAGCCCAGTCCGGAGCCACAAGGATAACTTGGGCCCGGTCGCGCCTGATCTTCTTCAGCACTCTGGGCAGAAGTGGTATAGGCGGAAAGGCGTACAACAGACCGCAACTCCACTCGCGCCGAAAGGCGTCGCCGAGCGAGTGCCGTCTTGGAAACTCCAACGCGCAGAACTGATGACATTGCGCGTTCTCTTCTGTGGCGAATAGATCTAACCAAGGCTCTCCCCATTGCTGAAAGAGGCCGTTCGCCACGTCCGAGTTCAGACGCCATTCGTGATCCACCGAGCACCGACGGCTGAGTTCGTCCGCCCTGGCGTTCAGAGAACCTGCCAGGTGTTGAACCGTCAGAGTCACGCCCTGACGTTCCAGCCATTGCCAGAGGCGCAGAGCCTCCTGGCAAAGGGTCCACGACCCCACACCGCCCTGTTTGTTGCAGTACCACATGGCGGTGGTGTTGTCCGTGAACACCTGCACTACACTCCCGTTGACAAAGGGGAGGAATGCCTTCAGTGCTAGGCGAATCGCCCGCAGCTCCAACATGTTGATATGGAGCCGGGACTCCGCCGGAGACCAGATGCCTCTGATCTCCGCCTCTCCCAAGTGGCCTCCCCAGCCCTGGAGGGACGCGTCCGTCACAACTACGTGCTCCGGTTGGGGAAGGGAGAGGGATCTGCCCCTGACCCAATCGCGGTCCGTAAGCCACCACTGCAACTGTCTTGCAGTGCCCTCCGAGATCAGGACATGGTCGGACAGGTTGCCCTGATGCTGGGCCCACTGAAACTTCAGGTCCCACTGCAGAGCCCGCATCCGCCATCTGGCGTGATGCACCAGAAGGATGCAGGAGGCCATCAGCCCCAGAAGCTGCAGCGTCAACCAGACCGAAACCCGGGACAACGGCTGAAAGATGGGAATCAGAGCCTGAATATCCCGGACCCGCCGTTCCGGAGGATAAACCCGAAACTGCGCCGAGTCGAGAACCGCTCCGATGAAAAGGAGCTTTTGAGAGGGACACAGGTGTGATTTCGGCACATTGATGGAAAACCCCAGCTCGTGCAGGAGGTCTGCCGTCATCTGAAGGTGGTGGACAACTGTCTGGGGCGAGCCCGCCTTCAACAACCAGTCGTCGAGGTAGGGGAAGACTGAAACCCCTAACCGGCGCAGATGAGCTGCGACCACCGCCATCACTTTCGTGAACACCCGTGGGGCGCTGGTAAGGCCGAATGGGAGCACGATAAACTGAAAATGCTCGTGGCCTACCGTGAAGTGCAGGTAACGCCGGTGGGCCGGCAGGACGGGGATGTGAAAATACGCATCCTGCAAGTCCAACGCTACCATCCAGTCTTGTGGGTCTAGAGCCGCCAAGACCTGAGCCAAAGTCAACATCTTGAACTTCTCCTTCCGGAGGAAGCCGTTGACGTTCCGTAGGTCCAAGATAGGACGTAAGCCCCCTTTGTCCTTCTTGGGTACCAGAAAGTAGTGGGAGTAGCAACCACACCCTACTTCTGGCCCAGGAACGCGCTCGATGGCCCCCTTGGCCAAGAGGGCCGTAACTTCCTCCTGCAGAAGTGTCAAGTGGTCCCCCGACACACGGTGGTTCTGCGGTGGCGTGGCTGGAGGAGTGGACTCGAAGGGGAGGGAGTAGCCCCTTCGGACGAGCTGCAGCACCCACCTGTCCGACGTAATCGTGCGCCAGCGGGAGTGGTGAAGGCGAACCCTGCCACCCACTGGCGTCACATGGGCCCGAAAGCTCGGACTAGGAAGATTTGGAGGCTGCTGCGGGGGGAGGTGTGGACTGACCTCGCCGCTGTCCCCTACCGCCACCCCGGCGGAATCCACGGCCGCCACCGCGCTGAGGAGCGTTCTGCGGTGCGTGGCTGGCAGCACGTGTGGGACCGCCCCTTCCGTGGCCACGAAAGGAGCGAAACGAACCCGTCTGCTGGCGCTGGGTCGAAAGATCCAAGGACTTGGCCGTGACCCTGGAGTCCTTGAAGCGCTCAAGCGCGTTGTCCGCTTTGTCACCGAACAGGCGACTGCCATCGAAAGGCATGTCCATGAGGGCATTCTGGACATCCGGCGAGAAGTTGGCGGATCTCAGCCAAGCATGGCGACGAATCGCCACCGTCGTGGACATAGCCCGTCCCAGCGAGTCGGTCGTGTCAAGACCACACCGTATGGAATACCTCGCCGCGTCCCGGCCTTCAATCAAGGCCTGGTTGAGCTTGTCCCGCACCTCCTGCGGGCATTGCGGCAGACACTCCGCGACCGTATCCCACAGAGAGTGGGTGTAGCGGCCTAAGTGGCATGCGGTATTGCAAGACCGCAGTCCTGCACTCAAAGACGAAAAGACCTTCTTGCCAAATTGGTCATATCGCTTGGATTCCCGATCGGGCGGGGCCGACGGGAATGCGGACTGGGAAGTGGAGGCTTGGATCACCAGACTCTCCGGGGAGGGATGGGTGGAGAGGAAGGCAGGGTCGTCCGAACACGGACGGTGACGCCTGGCAACGTTACGGTCAACAGGTGAACCGGAAGCGGGCCTGGACCAGGTGCCCAAAAGGACATCCGTCAGGGCGTCATTAAACGGCAGCAGAGGCTCCTGTGGGCATGACTGCGGTTTAAATACCTCGGTGAGGATGTTAGGCTTCACCTTAGCGACGGGGAGCTCAAGGCTCAAGGCCTTGGCAGCCCTCATCAGTACCACCGAATAGGCAGCCCCAGCCTCCGACGCCACAGTGGGAGGCGAGACAAACCCAGGGTTAGGCGACTCGTCCAGACCACTGGCATCACCCAAGTCACCTACCCAGTCCACGTCGTACTGGCATGCTCGTGACAAAGGGTCCTCAGACCCCTCCCAACCCTCTCCATAATCGTCCTCATCGCCATAGTTCGAGTCAACGATATAGACCGGCTCCTCGGAGCCAAGGGGCCCCAACGGCGCCGGACTCGGCGTCGGACGATGCCGGTCCGACTCCGCGTCAGGAGTCAGAGAGGGAATGGGGGTGGCGCCGCGCGGCGCCGGAGCCCCGACGCCGGCCGGAACCGACGGCGGAGTCACGGCGCCGCGCGGACGCGGCACCACGGGTTGCCCCGATGGAATCGGCGCCGGAGAGGCCGGATGACCAGCCGGCGACGACCCTGAAGGGCCCAGCGGCGCCGGGGCCGGAGCCGCCGGCGGCGTCGGGGCCGGAGCACCTGGCGGCGTCGGGGCAGGTGCACCCAAACCGCTCGGGCCCCCAGACGGGACCGACGGGCCCGCAGGCGCCGTAGGCCCCGCCGGAGGAGACATCGCCCTCATAGCCATGAGCAACTCCTCAATCTCCTCGCGCGACGCGCCTTCCCCAGGGACCGACGGGTATGGGGCAGACGGCGTCGGCGACCCACGCGGGGCCGCGGGGGTGGGGCCACCCGAACCCCCGGCCGCATCACGCGGGCGTCGAGGGGAGTCGGGGGTACGATGACGACGCCCCGACTTCTTGTGTCGCTTACCTGAGGAACCGGAGGAATGGTGGCGACTCCCGAAGCGCTCATGGCGGCTCCGCGATCGTTCTCTCGACCGCTCCCTCGACCTTCGACCGGACCGGGACCGCTCTCGACGCGGGGCCGACACCCGGAGCTCGAGCAGCTTGCGGGACCGCTCCCGCCTAGCTTTACTTGTCAAGGCCCGGCAGTCGACGCAGGACTCCACGTCGTGGTCCGCGCCCAGACACCGGAGGCAGAGTTGATGGTGGTCGGTGACCGACATCAGGCGGTCGCACCCGTCGCAACTTTTAAAACCGGGCATCCTACCGGCACCTGAAGATAGAGTTAGATGTAACAAAAAACTTGGTCAAAAGACCGGAGTACTGCTCTTCGGATCTGCGCTAACTGGTGCGGAAAAAAGAAGAACTGACGTCAGCGCGCGGAGGCGGCGTCTATATACTCCAGCGACGTCATCACGGCGCACGACGCCGACGACGCGGAGCCGCAGGGGACGCCTGCAGACGACGCCTACCGACGCGCAGGGGTACTGCTACGCAAAAGTTTCCGGATCCAGACTGACGCCTGGGGATATTCTAAGGTAAGGACTACTATAGCGAGCTGATGAAGAAGAACTTTCTCCAGCTCAACTCTTTTAATACGGAGATAGTGCTATTCGGTAAAGCGGAGGGGTTGTGGTCTTCAGATTGGTGGCTGCCTGAACTAGGAGATGCACCCGCCCCTAGAGGATGGGCCAAGAACTTGGGCATAAAAATTGACAATATTTTATCAATGGAAGTGCAGGTAAAAGCAGTGACAGGTACCTGTTTTGGAACCATGCGAATGCTTAGAAGGATCTTTCCGTGGATTCCGTTTTCGGCCAGACAGACTCTGATCCAGTTGCTCTTGGTTAGTCGACTGGATTATGGAAACTCACTGCTGGTGGGGATGAGGGAGGATCTGGCTTCTAGATTACAAGTTGTTCAAAACACGGCTGCCCGCCTTGCCCTCAACAAGCCGCCCCGGACCCCCTCCCGACCCCTCCTGCACCTTTTGCATTGGCTTCCTATCAGAAAGAGGTCCATTTTCAAATTGTTTGTCTGGTTTTCAAATCCCTTCATGGTATGGGACCAGCCTACCTGACGAAGAAGATTGAACGGTACCAGCCCACACGGCTCCTGAGATCCAGCAGTCGCAACTTGCTCTGTGTACGGAGAATCAGGAAGGAGAGGATGGGTGGTCGGGCTTTTTCGCACTTAGCCCCCACCCATTGGAACATCTTGCCAGACGAGATCCATGCTTGCACCAATTTCTGCCATTTTAAAAAGCTTCTCAAGACCTGGCTATTCAAATGATTTCTCAGCAACAGTGTATGACTCTTCCAGGTGCCGAGAGATCCCCCTGGGGATGATTCGCCGCGCCATACAAATGAGTAAAATAAATAAATAAATAAAATACTACTACTCTCTAGAGAATATACACCAATCAAATCTTCCCGTTTGCTTGTCATAGACTGCGTTTAGTGGACTGGCAGTGTTCCCATCCGCCCCCTGCTTGGTGTTCTAGTTTCTCTCAAATATGCCTCTGCGATTGTCATGAACATCCTCAAGTAAGTGTCTCCTTGTCTCCATGAGTCATGTTCAATACGCTCTGCCAAGCAGCAGCATCTCAGCACCGTGTCTCGTGGACACCAAGAGAACAGATGGCGATGAATTATCCATTAAGGCAACAGAAGTGAGCAGTCGACAACCTGTGTAGGCCCTATCTTAGGAAAAAATAGTAACTCACTTTGGCAGAAACAGGCAGGATTGTAACCCGAATTACGCACCCAGGAGAAGCCTAGCATGTCTGTGCCAGAACAGATCATTTTCTGATTCTTTATTATTTTATGCCATGGATGCCTTCAGACCCAGGTGTCCATGATACGCAGCTGGCTGCCATGAAGATCCTGCATTGTAAGACATGGAAGAATGTTTGCAGCTAACCGCGGCCGGGGCGGGAAGAGGTCAGTTTATATCTTCGTGCTGGTTGATGGAAGGATTGGAAATGGTTCACGTGGGGAGACAGGGATTTTACTGCATGGTGCTGTTGGTTCAGAATGTTTTAGACTCTAAAATGGGTGCATAAACAAGCTTGATTGAACGCAAACTCTACCTGCATGGTTCTAACCAAAGCAGTCAAAACAACCTTCCCGTACATTCCCCGATGGTAGCGCATTTAGTTTCACCCATGTGGCTGGGATGAGATTAGGATCAGAAGAGCTGTGCTTGTGCGAGGTGTTTTTTGTTATGGTGGTATTGATGATGGTAGTGGTGGTATTGATATTGGTGTAGGTGGCATTGACAGTATTATTGCTGTTGGTGTGGTGTGGCATGGTGTGGTATTCGTGATTATTGTATTGGGAGTGGTGTGGTATTGGTGACTGTTATTGCTGGAATCAAGTCATGGCAAAAAACATGAAAAAAATATACCTGTTGCAATACAAAAAAAGAGTGTGTTCTGTTTACAATACATCTATGAGATATGCATTTTAATATGACAAAATGTGTCTATCACACATTTTGTCATATTAAAATGCATATCTCATAGATGTATTGTGTGTACGTGTACTTTTTAGATGTAAAATAGTTCCTCATGCATTGCAATGTGTGCACCCCATAGGAGGAAGGATATAGTATGACCGGGGGATAGAATACTCTACTAGGCTGATCTCGAATGCCAAAGGCTGAAAAAGACTGATCCAGAAAAGCCCAGTCCTTGTAGGTTGATTACCCAACTCCTACTCTACGTGCAATGTAAACAGCATGTCTTGAAAACAGATCCAATGTCCATCCAGACACTAAAATTGATGACTTCACAAGTATAATTATGAATCAATGGTTGAAATTCAGCAACGCTGTCCAATACGCATATGCTTAAATCAACTGCCAGAATTCAGTAACTGCATTTCAATTTGGAATAAAACTCTATTTATTCCCCTGTTTCTATCTTCGTCCTCAGGAAAGTATCTTAAGATGTTACAAAGGAGGAAGCTCTGCTTGGCACTTTCTGCCTTCAGATGATACACCTTTTTCTACTGCCTTGCTTGACACAAATGACTCAGCCAGTAGGAAATGGGTGGGGGGTTTTCTACCCTGCTAGTGTGCAGCAATCAAAGCTCTCTCAATTAGGTAACATACAAAGGGGCATATTAGCAAGAACCTTGTTAAAATTATCGCCGTTTTAGCGGCAGGAAACTGCTGCTAAAACGGCGATAATGGGCTTGCTAATATGCATAATAGAATTCCAATAGAAGCCCAGGTTAGATGTGCAGGACATCTAACCTGAGCTTCTATTGGAATTCTATAACGCATATTAGGAAGCCCATTATCGCCGTTTTAGCGGCAGGAAACGGCAATAATTTTAACGAGGTTCTTGCTAATATGCCCCAAAAGTTTGCACATCACTATTCCTTAACTGCTGCCTAAAACAGAGCAGGGCATCCACCAGCAGAAGCAGACTGACCATTCGCTCAAATGCTGAATTGTTTGCCTGCACTAAATGCTTTGGGGTTGGTCCCTGCTTCATTAGGATTGCATCACTGTAGGTGTTCACATCCCTCCTTATTACCTTCTCTTAATGTAAAAACATATTTTAAAAGTTGTGTTGGGAAGCGCGCCTCTGTCCTGTACCGTCTCCTTCTCAGACATGCTGTGAGCAAACACCAACCATTTACAGGCCATTCTTCACAGTGCATCGGTTTGCATAAGGGACATACCGCTGGGCTGCCAGAAGCCTCACACAAGGCCACCAGAGGCTAGCCAGTCGGCCTCTGACTGGCAGCTATGACATCTATCTCTTGGGTGCAAAGAACTGTACATGTAGGAATGTGCAGAATGAAACCACAGTATGTGGCCGAGTATCTCAATACTCATGCACAATGTCATCAATAAAGGCCGGAGAGGTTGATTAAGGTTTATTTACGTAAAACAAAGTTGTACGACCAGATTATAGATTATTTATGTACGTTCTGAAAACAACATTAATTTTACAGTAGTTTCCCCTGTTAGCTTTTTATTTTTAAAGCCTGCCTTATAATGCCATATGTAGAGTTAAGTGGGCAGAATATTCCTTCAAACATGACGGATATCCTGTTTGCCATATTAAAAGTGCCACAGGCTTGCAACTGACATACAGCGGAGGGAAATCTCCACATCTGTGACGGAGTATTCCATCTGGCAAACTATGTAAAACGCCCACATCTTTGTATGTGGAATGTATTCTGATCTATAATTTATTTATCTCACAATCTAATGCTGTCAGAAATGTATAATTCCATGATTTGCTAAAATATGTTTGCGTGTGTTGCACAAGTTGATACATATTATTGATTTTAAGCATGTGTTAAGTCCAAAGTTAACATTAAAGGAGACTTGTATAGATAACATTAAATGAATAAGCATTTAATGTGACACAAAGCAACAGATTTTAACACTTCCATAATTCTCCTTCTATTTTGGATCTTTTACTCTCCTCAAGTTTCCTTTACAAGTTCCTCACCCATTTTTCTCAACTATTTCCATTTTTCTTTCCTGGTTTCAGAGGTCAATTATACGGTTCCCATTAGCTATCTCTACATTATCCTACGTTTCCAATTCTCTAAAGGTACGCTGGCTATGTGTTCTAAATTAATTATTCAAATAAATGTAGCAATTTTCATATGTACACAGGATCAAATATGCACAGCTTAAAAGCAGTCTTTGGTATAGTATCTTTTAAGTGTGTATTGCATTTCAGCCATTTAGCAAGTGTATTGGCTCACTGACAATTTGTGGAGCAGAATATTAATAATGAGCTTCACCCTTAAATGGGAATTGTGCCAAGAAGGAAGTTTAAAGTGAGGGCTTTACTTACAGCCTCTAAATGTGATGTATGGGCTGCGGACAAGGGAAGTTGTCATAAGTGTAACATACAAAGGCATTGATCTTGATCACAATAATGTAGGGAGAAAAACAAGAATCTTACTTGTAAAGCCCTGAAAAATAATCAGAATCCTGACAGTGATGAAGCCCTCCAATGTTCTTGCAATCATTCAAACCTGAGGAAAATATCTGGTACAACCCAAGTTGAAGAAATTGAAAGTTGGGCTTAGAAGGGGTGGAGAAAGTCCAGCTGTATGAAATGAAGTTCTGCTGCTGTAATTTACTACACCTGGCAGATCTATTAGTGCATGATCAAATTAAAAATGTTATTCAAAATATCAGCACAAGTTTTATGACCTAAAGCCTGCACTTTTTCTTTGTTAAATCTAAAGCCTGCAGGCCATATTAACAATGGCCAGTGATAATTATCGCTGGCTGAGCTTAGCGATAATTATATTATCGCAGGCTATCTCTGGTATTTATCACCCTGGTAGCGCGTAATAAAAAATGCGTTACTCCAGGGCGATAAAAATTCCAGAGATAGCGAGGTTATCATACTTTTGCAGGGGACATAGCTGGTTTTCCAGCGATGTTTCCTGCAAAAGGGAATTAACCTTCCTGATACGACCCACAGGGTCGTATCAGCATAATCCACCCCCTATGTTAGGGATGGCTAAATCAGGATTTTAGCAGACGTTAGATTTTGGCAAAAACTGCCATTTTCGCCAAAATCTAATGTGTGCTAAAATCATGTGGGGTGCCCTGTAAATATCGCGATGTAAACATCAGCGATATTTGCAAGGTAGCCCATCTGGGGTACGCCCAGTAACGCCCACTTTGCATCTCATTGGAGATGCAAAGGGAGGCGTTGGGAAAAAGGGTGCTAACATGCGATTATGCATGTTAGCACCCTCCTGTAAATAGGGCGCTGGTTTTATCTCCGCTTTTTTGGCTTTGTAAGTCAAAAAAAGCGCAGATAAAGCCCTTGTAAATATGCCCCTACGTTCGCAGGGGCAGCATCATTGAAAAGCAGCAAGTAATTGAGTTACAGCTGAGGTTGTCCAGTCAGAGCATTTGTAAGTCAAATAAAAGGCATCAGTTGAAATCAAATAGCTGTCTTGATGATGGTGATTGAAGGTGACCTAGAAATATTTAAAACACTAACACAATAGCAGAACCTACCTTACGCCATCCCAAGTGCTGTAACTGAGGGCCATATTATCAAGAAAGGGCGATACATTATCGCTGCTTTTATCGGCAAGAAACTGCCGCTAAAGCGGCGATAATTGGCTTGATAATATGCCCTTGTGAATTCCCATAGAAGCCCAGGTTCTGGTGTTAACCTGGGCTTCTATGGGAATTTACAAGGGCATATTATCAAGCCCATTATCGCCGCTTTAGCGGCAGTTTCCTGCTGATAAAAGCGGCGCTAATGTATCGCCCTTTCTTGATAATATGGCCCTGAATCCTTTGGGGTCCTCACAGAGTAGGTTTGGAAGGTGTGGGCACACCAGGCTCCAGTACTGATTCAAATGTGAACAAAAGACAGACATTCCCATGATGTGTTGCACTGTGGATCATTGATAAATGTAAGACTGAAAGGTATGTCTGATGTAGTGTAAAGTAACGATGAACAAATTGCTGGATCAAGTATCCCCAACAAGCACTAATATTGAATCCTACAAAATACTACAAAGTCGATGGCCGGATCATTTTACATGGTGTTTATGATGGGGGTTCTTAATCTCCAATTACATTAGAGAATGAAATCCTTTCAGTAAGTTTTGTGTTAGATTTTGCAAAGCCAATCAAGGAAATGATACCTAGGAAGGTGTATTGCCCTTATGGTCTACCATTCTTTAGAAAGGCTGACCACGGGTCCTTTAGACTAAACACATAGGGGCATATTATCAAGGACGGGTGTTAAAATTATCGCTGATTTAGCGGCAGAAAACGACCACTAAATCGGCGATAAGCCCATTATCGCCTGTTTAGCGGCAGTTTTCTTGATAATATGCCCATAATGCTATACCCGATCAAACTGTACTGTAGTAAGCAGATAGCAAGGTTGAATAATGGGCAGAAGAAAATTATATTACTGATTTTAACTAGGTTGGATTCTGAAAGGTTCTCTAGCATTGACCTCTGTTTGGCACTGAGGATGCTGATCTAGAACTATGTCAGGTTATGGGACAGCCTTCTGCCATACCTTTCGTCAACCTTGGATAAAGCTTTGATTGATCAAAATAGAGCCTGCTGTGGCAGAATGTGACCAGGTTTGCAATGGGCAAATATATGTTTTAATAGAGGCTTTATATGCAGATACTACTGCGCCACATAGCTATGAGGGGGGAGGGATGCAACTGTCTACTTTAGGGATAACAATGGTGATGTTGGGTTGTTGTTTGGTCCCAAGTACTATATCTTAAATACACTGCTTATCTCCTTGTGGGGACACCAAATGGCAATACGATGCTCCCAAGTTGAACACGCAGGGATTAACTACTTTCCAATACGCTGAAGAAAGAGCATTAGCGTACTTTCTTAGACTTGAATAGTGACTAGTGGGAAATTATAAATGGGTAATTTTATTGAAGGAACCAGGTAGCTCACTAGTGTTTGGATTAGATACAATGGTGGATGCATGGGGCAAGTTAGTTTACTTAATTTTGAAGTCCATAACGTGCATGTAGAATGTCTATGTATTCAAGCGAAAAAGCAAAACAACCCCAGGCAATTTATTGAATGATTAGGAAATAGTGAAGGGTGTCTCACTCTCAACTCGGTCTTGATACTTAGGAATCAACAATCTCTTTAACAGGGACATATATAGAGTTTAAGGCAAAATCTGCCACAGATCGTGGGAGCAAATAGTGACCATGTGCAATTTTCATGCTTGGGAATTGGAAATAACGTGCTACTTACTACTTGTTATCCCCCATTTCTAATTGTAATACTAGAATCAAGTACAAATTGCACACCTGCTGATTAGTGTATTCCATGCTAAAGCAAGATACTGGGGGAACAATTTACACACACATTTGCACTTCTATTGTAAATTGGCCTTTGTATTCCTACTGGAAAATATGCCACAATGTGGCTGGACATGTTTTGCAAACCCACCATAAACACAGAAGCAGATTTTGCTGAAAGAGTCTTTGGAGACAAGGTACTCCGACACACGAATCTGCTGAAGTTTCTCCTCCAAGATTTCCCACTAATGTTCATGATAACATGCAAACGGTTTCTTACCTGAGTTATTCCTTATCAAATTCTCATCACTTTCCATGCTGTGTTCTTTTCTCCTTGGACCATCAATATTATAGTTGACTACCATTATATTGCTATTGCCAATCATGGAATTCTGAAGCTGTGATTGGGTAATATTCACTTCCTGTGATGGAGTGCGGGAGGTTACCTTCTCCGGCGAAGCTTCTTCCGCGTCTACTGATGAAGATTGATACTCAGGGGCATTGTAAGCAGCATCTCCTGATCAATAATGAAAGCAATGTTTATCAGTTCTTGCATTTTGTCACATCAAACTCTTCTAAGCAGAACAGAAAAAAAATATAGAAAAAAGTGAGCATCTACTAACATTAGCCCGACGTTTGGGCTAGTTTCCCTAACATAGGGCTGATATAACAACCTCCTAATAGCAAAACCAATACCAATACAAAACGAGTATGTGTGACAGAAATTTGCATAAATTTAATTTCAATGGAAGTTATTTATATAATTCTTGGTCATTCGGAAAATCGGAATCGTTTTTAGATATTTTATTCCTATTCCACCTTGGATTGCAGATCCCTAGATTAAGGAGGCAGTTACACATTACCAGCAGAAGACTAATTTGCCAGCATAGGGCACCTTTCTATTATCCAAATATGATAGTACTAGGATTTGTTTACATGAATATACCCTTGATCTGTGTCATCCATGGGGGTTTCTTTATAGTTCCTTGACAATTGTGCAAAAACCATTGAATACTACTAAGCAGCCATGGGAGCTTGTTACTTAGTTGCCTGGAACACTGCTCCAGGTATGGTAACCATGCACAAAATGTGAGATGCAGATTTAGCTACAACTGTTTACTGTGTAAGGAGTGCTATGCAGTACTCCCTTGAGCATATCTTGCAAATTATGTGGCATGAACAGTGAGAGAACTCGCTGGCACAGTGAGGCATTATAAATTGGCATTGATTAGCATTTAAGGCCAGGTTAAATGAAGAATTGATGAATAAAGCATGTCATCACCTTTCTCTGATGAAACTGTTTAGTTTTTTTTATAACTACTGTTTTCAATAACCTGAACAAGAACGGGAAACGGCCTTTACAACGAAGCCGTTTCCCCGAAATCTTTAACCACGCATGCAGTACAACGCATGCGTGGTTACCACTAATGCCTTTACCACACATACCTTTACTACGATGTTTGTAGTAAAGGCATATGTGGTAAAGGTAAAAAGAAAAAAAGGGGGGCTTGGGGGGGTCTCCCCCCCAAATAAAACAACTCACCATAAGTCACGTCGGGGTCAGCGTCGTTAAAGAGAAATCGGAAAAAAATGCCGTTTTCTCTTAACGACGTATGACGTCACCACGCAATTATTCGAGGAAAAGTTTATCCGTGGTAAACGAATTCCGTTGTAACGCATGCGTGGTAAAGGCATGCGTTGCAACGGAATTCGTTGTATCATCATATATTCAACAAGAACCATGATGCGCTTTACGTTGAAAACATATTATCTGTAATGCATTTTTGAAAAGTACAATATGGAGTATAACACTGCAAAATGATCCCACTGTTAAAAATACCATATTCTTTTCTAATGCAGTTGTTCATCTTTTTTGTTACCAAGAAGCACCTGTCTTGTTCTGTCATGTCTGTTATGTGAGAGCTCCATCGGTTCTATGACCATATATTGAGGTCCTTAATATTGACCTGAAATAATATTTCCTTCACCACAGCGACCTACTGCTTTATTGGAAGGTCTGTATTTAGTTACTATTCTTAACTCCATACTCAACTACCCTGGGTGGTAAATATAAGTGGAGTTAAGAACAGCATATATATTCTTACCTTACATTGTAATGGTAAACATATCTGGTGGATATGATGGTACTTTCATGTGATATACTGGAAAAAATGGGAAAACAATGTATCCTCACAGGAGCAATACTATTCAGTTCCTCGTCCATCTAGGTCGAATTGTGAGAATGTCATGAATTTTCTTTTATCCCCCTTCAAGATTCTATCCATCTGATACCTACTGATGTGATCTTCTACTGTTATATCCTACACCCAGGTGCTATCTTCATCAGCATTGCCAAGCCCCAACGTCTTTTTTCTGGACTCAGTCCATCAAATACCTTCTAATACTAACGCTACCATTAATCTTTCTACATCCAGCCCCTTCAGGGTCTTTTATTCCAGTATCCCAAAAAGAAAGTTTAGCACTTTTCCTTGTCTCTCCGGGACATCTCAGTGGAGCCCACCTCCAGATCAAGTTACTATTAAAGACAGAGCTACACTTCTGGATTAACTCAGGAAGAACCACAAGTCTCACTTGTTCAAATGATCTGAATAAACATCCAAGGATAGGAAGAATTTCAATACAGTTCCTGGCACCTACTACTAAATGCCTTAATGTCTAAGCCCACTC
The DNA here is from genome assembly GCF_964261635.1 of Lissotriton helveticus. Taxonomy (NCBI): domain Eukaryota; kingdom Metazoa; phylum Chordata; class Amphibia; order Caudata; family Salamandridae; genus Lissotriton; species Lissotriton helveticus. The sequence goes on along the minus strand of NC_136068.1, from coordinate 215,399,869 downwards.
CTGGATTACCATGCTTATTGAATTTAGAGCAATCTTCTTCTCGAAATTGTTCACATTGCGATACTGAAACACTCGAGCAACCAGTCCTTTCCAAATAGGCAGAGAAGAAGAGACGGCTTGAAAAGCTTCTATTGAGGCTTTGAAATACAGACCTGACAATAGAATGAAAGCCTTTACATTAAAAAAAAAACACAACAGTCCTGCCCAACTCCAAGAGCTAGACCACAATCGCCAATCTGATGACACATCCTCCTAACTTGGCCATGGAAGGGCAGGAGCTTCATCCACCTAAAGGAAGAGTGCCTAGAGTTGATCTGTGTCAGCCTGCCTCACTTACGCCTAGTGCGGATGGGTCATGGGTCTTCATTGACTAGACCACCACTTGACAAAGTACTCTTCCCTGTCTAACATCTATCCAAAACAGAGGAGTCACAGGGCCTTACAAATAGACCTCAACCTTCATATGCAGCAATTCCATTCCACTGAGACTAGTACCTGAGTCTGCCGTCCAATCTTCATATGTTACTTGAGGGAATGCCAACACAACGGGTGACCAGAAAGAAACTTACGCTTCAACTTTAAATATCCACACATGTACTACAAGGTATGTAGACATATATAACCAATACCTCCCTCTGCACTTCTGGTTACACATCGTCCTGGCTCCCAAGAAGTTAAAGCCTCCACAATGTCTTCCACTCTGTCTGCAATACCGGTATCAACTTTACATCAGCAACTAGTTCAACATTTGGTTCAACAGATATCCCTATTCAACAATGGAAAGAGTGGATGTGTTATTCCCCTATGGACCCCTTCTGATGAACACCTTCTCTCTAGCTCTCCTTAAGGTTTCTATGCCACTTTACAGCATTCGATGATTCCACCCTGTCTAGACCAGCATAGCTGGTCCAATACAATTTATATTTAGACGCTCCTTCACAAACATCCTCCCTCTAACAGCAACTTCCTTAACTAAGATTCTGTTCTTCTATAATGGATTCCACTCCTTCAATAAGCATCCTACTATAAAGTCTCGGTCTTGGGTCCTCCTTCCAACTTTCTCAGCCAACCATTCCCAGGTCCACACCAGCTCAGTCCCATCAAGCTCTTTAACTCCTCACTCCTATAACCTTCACTATGTGATTGCATAAAGATCATACATATACTATTCCCATACTAAAATACTCCACACAGACACTTCAGAACCTAACCATGGAACCCTAGATCCATTAGGACAATCTCATATGGATCCACTCACACTGATCCCTCCCTTCAAGGTCAACTACCTTTGCCCCTCAACAGCTCCTCTGAAAGCATTGTATATCTGCTGAGCGGCTGCTATGATTCAAAGTGGGAGCTTGTATCTGTACAGCAAAAAACTAATGTCCCCGATGGGGCCGGGTGTGGGGAATAATTTCTTTCTTAAGGTTCGCATCAGGACTGCTAGGCTTTTACTGGTGTTGCTGAATAGAAAACAAAATACATCAAAGTCAAAGTCAAAAAGGCTTTATTTCGACATATAACAATATCTTAAAAAGCATACATACAATAAGAAAAAATACTTTTCAGTACATTTAAAATTAACCATAACTTTCTGCTATCAAAAAATGGATCTATAGGTTTTAAAATAAACATTTAGTTTAAAACAGACCATGGTAAAAAGTGTAATTAAACAATTTGCCTAAGTCTTTTTGACCGGATTCGCCATGCCCACCCAAGGTACTTCGAGGTGGCGCATGCGTAAAAAGTACGGGTGTCCGAATAGAGAATCCTTAAAGCCACGTTGCAATGCCTAGTGCCCAGAGTACGACACATAGGCTTAAGCCATTTTGACCGTGGAACTATGTATGCAGGACACTCAAATAAAAAATGGGGGACAGATTCTCTGCGCTGTGGGCAGAAGGGACACCACGGAGCAGTCTGGTATGGGATTTTCCAGTAACAAGTAAATTCCATTACCGGGAGAAGACCAGTTCTGAATTTAAAGTACAAGGACCTTTCCCACGGGGCTGAAATGGTGTCCAGATACAATTCTCTATAGGGGGTATCTTTGGACTCCATGAAGTTTCTAGTCGACTTGCATATCGAGGTGGAGGAATTCCTTCTGTTTGTTACCCAATTCCAATAAAGTTGTTTAATTAAGGATTTGGGAGGGGCTGACTGTTGATGCCATGCTTCTTCCAGCCCCAAATTGGTAAGTAAGGCTTTAATATCCGTTACCCACTTTATTTTCGCCCACCCTGTCGATCTTAGTATCTCCCGTAGACCGTCCGCATAACTTGAGAGTTCAGGAACTCTCCAGATGCGAGCCCACAGAAGCAAAGGGCGTAACTTCGCTAGGTCTTCTATGGCCCGACAGCCCATGTCCAATTGCAGAGGCAAGATGGGGACAGACGGGCCAAGGGACATCATGCTTCTCAAAAAGGAATTCTCAGCTCGAGTAAGGTCTTTCAAGTTCGACATTCCCCATAATTCCGCCCCATACAAGGCAGCACTTACTCCTCTGGCCGCGTAGATGTCCAATACTGCAGCTATGGGTTTAGTTGAGGCTGCTCTCTGCTCTTTTAGCAGGGTCCCAGTTATTCTTTTTAGGTTTAACAACATTTTGAGCAGATGCTGGTCCCATTTCATAGAATCCACCAACCTGATGCCCAGATAATCGAAGGTTTTGGTCCTGTCCAATGCCACAGAGCCCAATGTTGGCGGAGGGCCCAGTTTTTGCGGAGGGTTCAAAATAAGATACTTTGTTTTGTCTGTATTTATACAGAGTCCTCTTTGTTTACAAAAATCGTCAAAGCCTGAGAGAAGCTGTTGTAGGCCCATTGGCGATTTTGACAGGAGCAAAGTATCGTCCGCAAAAAGCAGGGTGGGAATGGAACGACCTGCCAGACGAGGGGCATCTGCTGGAATCCTTAACAAGTGGTCCACCACCCCATTAACATAGAGCGAAAAGAGTGTTGGGGCGAGGACACACCCTTGCCGCACTCCTCTGTTCACATCTATTCTTCGGGTTTTTTGGCCATTGGGACCCCAGCGAATTTGGGCGTAGTTGTTTTCATGAAACTTCATGACCAGGTGGAGCAGGTAAGGTGGCAGGCCAAGATCATTAAGAACCTTCCATAGATTATTTCTGGGGACCAAATCGAAGGCCGTCCGGAGGTCAATGAAGGCCAAATATAATGTACCCTTCCCAATTGTGACGACCTTCCAGTGGATCATAAGAAGCCTTAGCGATTGTTCAATTGTTCCAGTGCCAGCACGGAACCCTGCCTGAAAATCCGAGAGGATCCTGTTCTCATCTGCCCATTGTTGTATTCTTGTTAAAAGAACCTTGCCTGCGACTTTTTGTGAGCAGTCGATCAGGCTGATTGGCCTGTAGTTCCCTGGGTCATCTCTCGAACCTTTTTTGTGAAGGGGAACCACCTCAGCGGCCATCCAAGAGGCAGGCAGAGGTGCGCTTTCCAAAGCAGCATTCAAAACCGAGGAGATCAGTGTGCTCCAATCATCTATATCCACTCGGAGCAAGTCACCCGGAAGACCATCGGGGCCAGCCGCCTTGCGTGGAACCAGAGATTTTATTGCACTTTCCGCTTCTATCTTAGTGAACAGACTTTCCTCGAATCTTTCCATCACTCTGAGGGGCTGAGGTAAAACGAAATCCAACGCTTCAACTGCGGTTGCCGTATACAATTTCGAAAAATGTGTAAACCATAAGTCCTCGGTTATATTACAGGTGATAACTGTATCAAGGGGTCTGTTCTTCTTGTGAACTAAGTCCCAGAAAGCTTTTGCGTTTTTTCCGCCACTGGCAGTTCGGAGATCCTGCCAGAACTTGTCTTCCCAGTCTCTCCTTGCTGTTTTAAGCTCCGATTTATAGCCCTTCCGTTCAGTGGATATTAGAATAGCATTTCCACTTTTCACCGCCAATATCAGGGCTCTCTTCTTGGCACGACACTCCTTCGTGTACCATCCTGACTTGCCTTTTTGGTTATTACGATTAGGGTTCCCATTTTTTACTTTGGCCTTGAAAAGGTCCCCAATTGAGAGTGCGACCTCACAGAACAATGCTGTAATCTGATTAGGGCAAATAGGCTGACTTTTTAAAATGGCACTGGCTGTGGAAGTAACAGTTCTGATACATGCCATTTTCTCCTCATCTATTGCCACTTTGTCCCATTTCAAGCGTCTTAAGCAGTTTGTTGGGACCACTCCTCCCAGTGGCCCTGTTGCAACAGCATCATGGTTTCCACTTCCAGGGAAGTTCTCTTTCCACCAGATTGATAGGGTCAAAGAAAGGGCGTTGTGATCACTGTCCAGGGAGGGTAGAACTACCATATCCTTCATATGAGCCCACAAAGAAAAATTTAGAAGGATATAATCGATCCGGGAAGAATGGCCGACCCTGTTATATGTATGAGCCCCCACTAGGTCTGATGGTGTCCTCCCATTGGCTGCCCTTAGGCCATGCTCTAAAGTGAGGGAATTTAGTTGGATGATTCTGGGAGTCCAGCTATTTATGATGGGCAAGTCAAGTGACGGGACACCTCTCCTAGAATCTTCATCATTTAGATCCAAGGATTCATCGGGTAACAAAGGCTCAAATGTGCAATTGAAGTCCCCCATGACCAAAATTAAGGAATCCCCACAGCACTCACCCAGGGCTGCCTCCAGGTCCAAGAGCGTTGGTGACAAAGCTCTCCCGGAGGCCCCTCGTGTATAAATATTAATAATCTCCAGTTTTTCTGCTCTCCTCGGGCAAGTTACAGTGAGGTGCATCAAATCTGGAGTTTTTTGGGGGTGATGGTGTACCCTCCATCCCAAAGTAATGTCTATCCAAACCAAGAGACCTCCGAAGGGGCGACCTCTTCCCGAAGCTGGAATTTCCGCCGGGACAAAAAAGGTGGCATTTCCTACTCGGTGCCTTGGTTCTACGCACCATGTCTCTTGAAATGCACAAACTGAGTGGGGTTCAATGAGCGCCACCCAGTCTGGGACATCTAGCTTACTGCTTAAGCCTGCCACATTCCAACTAATGATTTTCAAAGGGGCATGATGCTGGGGCTCATTATAACCGCTATTCCCACCCTGAGGACCCGAAATTTGAGGTCCAGCCACTAGTTCAAGATTATCTGTCCCATCACCTGAAGGAATGGGTAAGATTGGGATAGGCGAGGGATGGGGCACAACAATATTGGTCAGCGGAACCTCCCCTACCAGAGAAGTTGTGTTAGCCCTTTGGGGGGAGACATTTATTACCTCTAAGGTGTTAAGTCACCAGCCCCAACCCTGTGGAGTGGTTGGTTGGGAAGGGGTCCATACACTTGCTCTAGGATCCAAGGTTGGGTAATGAGGGAACCATACACCTCTACCCCCATCTTGAAAAAGATTATTATTATTATTATTGTTATTATTATTGAGCCCCATTAAGGGGGGGGGTGATAAAAGTACCCCAAATCCCTAGTTTGTATGTCGCAAAAGTTGTGCTGCGACTGTTGGCTACAAATCATGCCAGCAGCTCTGGGATCATTAAAATTAATCAACACACAATCCCCGGTAATAGCCTTGCGTCTGTTACCGATCCAACCCACCCGTCGGACAAAGGCTACTCTGCCATCAATGTGCCCTGGGAGGGGTCTATTAGCTTTTAGCCAAGAGAGCGTCTTGTGTTTGAGTTCAGAATAGGACTCACGAGAGCCCTCTTCAAGCTCGGGTACCCCTGTTAAAATAACCACATAGGGCTTACAGCCAGGCGGAAGACTAGCATTTGGCATACGCCGTTTTATCCTATCTTTGGCTAGGAATTTTGTTGTGGTTTTTACTGGGGGTTTGGGCGCTACATGCGAAGCAGAAGTAGGAGGGGATGTGATTATAATTGCCGCGCCCTTGCTTACAGTCACTGTATCTCCAGTTGCCTTAGTTTTGGAAGTGGTAGGCTTGGGATTTGCAGCAAATTTGACCTTGGGTGCCTTTGGTACCTGGGTGCTAGATTTATTCATTGGGCGTGCCAAACTAGACTCAGGGGTTGGGGTCGATGGGAGGGGTATGGTTCCAGTGATAGGTTTGGGAGCCTTAGCCAAGGCAGGCGTTTTTAAACTAGGTGAGGGATCAGGGAGGGCTGTCGGGATAAACGGAACTGTTGGGGCAGGACCACTCCTTAGCCCACCATTTTCTTCAGCCTGGGTTTTAGCGTGAAATTTAACTAACGATTTCACAGCATAAAAGTTGTCCAGCATTGACTGCTCAAGCGAGGCTAGTTTGCGTGTGAGGCCATCGATCTTATCTACAAGTGGCATCACCACAGACTTAATAATGCTCTCGACTTGGGGGAAAATGCTAGCATCTATAGGGGCCAATTGCCCAGGAGTGCCCTCGGCAGCAGCGTCTCCAATATGGGACGCTTGGGGTTTTGAGTGAGGAACCTGATTCGGGGTAATACCCCCTTTTGGTATGATGTTCCTACTAACCTTACTGTGAGGTTTTAGAGAGCCTCCCCTACGGGGACTAATGGGACGCTTTCTCTTCTTTTGAGGGACGGAGCCTAGGATTAGATTCCCTACAGGTACAGTTTCAGGAACTACCACTCTAGGAGTGTTAATATCAGAGTGGCCTGCAGTGGGTGGGGAATTCACAGCTATATTTACAAGCACAAGGGGGCTCGAATCATTAGGGGTATTGGGAGTACGATCTGGAATCTGCCTCTCTGGTGATGGAATACTGAAAAGAGAGGAAGTGGAGTGTGTCGGGTCGAGCACAATACTTGGAGCTGTGGTGGTTACCCTTTCAAGGCTAGCCCTAATCCGACTCACTCTCTCGTCAATGGTAGGGGAATCAACTATTACTAAAGGAGTTGGTGGGATATAACCAGGGCTATCAGCTAGGGCAATGGCACCCAAAGAAGAGCGCTTATTAGACGTGCTAAAGGAGTCCCGGGACAACCTTCGCTCAGCCAAGATTATCTCCTTCTCAACTATGGAGACAGCACGGGTTATGAACTGGTCCATAGTGCCTAAAACAACGTCTCCAGCAGATTTCTTTGTCTTGCAAGACCGGGTTCCTGAAGCCATAGTCCTGGTGGCTGGATGTCCGCTTTAAGGGGCCAAGGGATGTGGCCCAGCCCGGCCTCCTCCGGCCCCGGACGGCCACAGACGGTCCCGCCCTTGTCCCGGGCTTCTCCCGGCGCGCTCCCGCGTAGCGGTGGAGCAAGCGTTGTATATAGATGGTGTGATTGGTGAAGGGGTGGGGCTTGCAGGGAGAGCGGCCCAGGTGATTGCAGGCGGGCTATCAGGGACTCCTGGGATATGGAGTCCCTGACCACGCTGCTCGCAGCCCTGCAAGGCTTACCGGCACCCTTGGCGTCTGCACGCACTCCCGAAGCTCCTCTGCTCCCAGACACGAAGCGGGACCCGCGGAGCGGGTCCGGCGAGAAGTAGCCTGGGTCCACAAGAAGGAAGCTGTTCCACCAGCAAACAGGCAGCAGGTACGCACAAAGAGAGTCCCAAAGAGGTAGTGGGAGCGGTGACTTTTAGCTCCGTAGGTGAAGGGGCGGGGCTTGCAGGGAGAGCGGCCCAGGTGATTGCAGGCGGGCTATCAGGGACTCCTGGGATATGGAGTCCCTGACCACGCTGCTCGCAGCCCTGCAAGGCTTACCGGCACCCTTGGCGTCTGCACGCACTCCCGAAGCTCCTCTGCTCCCAGACACGAAGCGGGACCCGCGGAGCGGGTCCGGCGAGAAGTAGCCTGGGTCCACAAGAAGGAAGCTGTTCCACCAGCAAACAGGCAGCAGGTACGCACAAAGAGAGTCCCAAAGAGGTAGTGGGAGCGGTGACTTTTAGCTCCGTAGGTGAAGGGGCGGGGCTTGCAGGGAGAGCGGCCCAGGTGATTGCAGGCGGGCTATCAGGGACTCCTGGGATATGGAGTCCCTGACCACGCTGCTCGCAGCCCTGCAAGGCTTACCGGCACCCTTGGCGTCTGCACGCACTCCCGAAGCTCCTCTGCTCCCAGACACGAAGCGGGACCCGCGGAGCGGGTCCGGCGAGAAGTAGCCTGGGTCCACAAGAAGGAAGCTGTTCCACCAGCAAACAGGCAGCAGGTACGCACAAAGAGAGTCCCAAAGAGGTAGTGGGAGCGGTGACTTTTAGCTCCGTAGGTGAAGGGGCGGGGCTTGCAGGGAGAGCGGCCCAGGTGATTGCAGGCGGGCTATCAGGGACTCCTGGGATATGGAGTCCCTGACCACGCTGCTCGCAGCCCTGCAAGGCTTACCGGCACCCTTGGCGTCTGCACGCACTCCCGAAGCTCCTCTGCTCCCAGACACGAAGCGGGACCCGCGGAGCGGGTCCGGCGAGAAGTAGCCTGGGTCCACAAGAAGGAAGCTGTTCCACCAGCAAACAGGCAGCAGGTACGCACAAAGAGAATCCATCAGACCTTCAGCTCTAAATAGGGTCAATGGTCTGATGTACTTAAACCAATGGGCCGTGTCTGTTGGGCACTCAATGAATGAATGAATGAATGAAATTATGTTTCTACCCTAAGGCCTCGTAGCGCTTGTGGACTGCTTGGAGACGACAAAATAATTAGGGCATATTACGGAAAAGGTGGGTTGTGAGGAGCTTGCGGAAGGCCAGTGTGTTTGGTTCGCTGTGCAGAGGGGGGGGGGAAATTCCTTAGATTCGAGGTGTTGAGAGAGAAAGAGCGTCCACCCCACTTGGCACGGCGGACTTTCCTGGTGGTGGCGATAAAGGCTGAGCTGGACTGGAGGTTTCTTGAGGGTTGATAGGGCGTGATAAGGGAGTGTGAGATGGCTGGACCGGTTTTCCACATGGCTCTATGAGCCAGACACATGGATTTAAACTGGATTTTGGCTCGGATGGGGAGCCAGTGCAGCACCCTTAGGGCAGGTTTAGCCGATTGTCTCCGGGGGGATTTGGAGCAGAAGGTGGGCTGCGCTGTTCTGTGACACCTGGAGTCTTTGTAGGGTTGCCTGTGTGGCGCCCAGGTACAGTGCGTTCCCCTAGTCAAGGCGTGATAAAATTAGGGCCTGTACCATGATCCTTCTGGCCTTGAAGGGAAGCAGGGGGAGAACTTTCCTAAGCATCCTAAGCAGGCCAAAGCAGGTAGCTGCTAGCTTAGTGGCCTGGTGGCCTGGTGGCCAAAGCACAGAGCCATATGCCGAGGCTCTTGATATGCTGTTTTGGAGCGGGCATTGGGTTGAGACAGGTCGGCCATAGATGAGAAGACAGGGGAGATGGTAGTTTTCCCAATAACATGAGCTCAGTCTTGTCGCTATTTAGTTTTAGGTTGGAGAGTTTCATCCAGTCGGCTACAGCCTCTAGGCAGCTGCCGAGGGAGCAAGATGAGCCCTCTGGGTGGTTCAGGGATACCACCAACTGGGTGTCATCAGCCTATGTTATGATTTGTATACCGAAAGGTAGAAATACTTCTGCTAAGGGTGCCATATAAGTATTAAAAAGTGTGGGGCTCAGGGAGGAGCCCTGAGGGACCCCATAACTGAGCGGCCAGCAGTCGGAGGAGGCATACCTTCGAAGACCTGAAAAACCCGGTCTTTGAGGAATGATTGCAGCCAGGAGAGAGCTGAGTGGGTCACTCCTAGACTTTTTAGCCGGCTCAGCAGGATCTTGTGGTCTACAGTGTCGAAAGCGGCACTGAGGTCTAACAGGATGATAGCTGCTGAGCCACCCTGGTCCAAGAGTCTTCGGGCCTCTTCAGTTACGGCCAAAAGGGCCGTCTCCGTCCCTACTCGGGGTCGGAACACATTGCTATTTTTTTACGTAATGTGTAATTGTTTTCGTTTTGTGAAGCAGATTGTTAAGTTCTAGGTGTTGTACTAGAACGGAGTTTATGTGTCTCTCGGTTAGCTTACTTAACCAGGGGAGGAGGGATATGGGTCTGTAGTTTGCCAGGTTGAAGGGGTCCAGGCTGGGTTTTTTCAGCAGGGCCTTTCCCTGGGCGCACTTCCAGGCACGGGGACCGTGCTTGCTGAAATGGAGGCGTTTATAATAGCCAGGATGACTGGGCATATAATATTGGTGACTAGGGGAAGGTATCGGGGAGGGGCAGGGTCTAGTGGAGAGCCCGAGGTCACTCTAGGCATGATAGCTTTTAGGGAGTCTTCATCTAATAGGGGAAATTCTGCAAGGGAACAGCGGGGAATGGGGGGAGGGCTCCTTGTGTCAGACTCGAAAGAGTCGTTCTGGGATTGAGGGAAGGAGCGGGCAATGAGTTAGATTTTTTGGTGGAAAAATTCTGCGAGATTTTGCTGCCGCACAGATCTTCTCCTCGTAGAAGGAGGATTGTGCAGTTTTTATTTCTGCCTTATATTTCCTTATTGCCTCCCTGTAGATTGATTTCCCTTCTTCTGTAGTGTTCAGTCTCCAGCTCCTTTCTAACTTCCTACATGTTTGTTTGAGCTCTTTTCGTTTTGTGGAGAACCATGGAGCAGGAATACAGTTTTATCTTTTACGGATAGATCTTTTGGGGGCTAGCGTGTCTAATGAGCTTTGGATCCAAAGGTTGAAGTTGTTGTTCGCCCTCTCTGGGTCTGGGCTAGGGTGTGGTAGGGTGTTCTCTAAGAGATTGGACCACTGGCTAGCGGAGAGGTTCGACCATTTCCTGTCTTGTGTCTTAGTGATGCTCTTGGGGGGAATGCAGGCTGGGATTGTCCAGATGAGAGGGATTAATGCATGGTCAGTCCAAGGGAGGGGGGTGGGAGTATCACTCTGGAGATGCCGTGAGATACTGAACACGGCGTCCAGAAGATGACCTTTATGTGAGTGGCCCAAAGCCTTTCTGGGTGATTTGTAAGGCTGATAAACTGGATACAAGTTTATTAGCCATGTTATGAGCGGGGTCATCAAGGTGGATATTGAGATCCCCTAGAATCGTGTAGTTGGATGGGGAGAGAGCTAGGTTGGCGATCATGGTTGGGAGAGCACTAAGAAATTGGCCCGGGGGTCCTGGGGGGCGGTAGAGCAGTAGGCCAGAGAACGTGGTGGTGGGTGATAATTTAAATGAAAAATTCATATTTTCGCAGTCTGGGAGGTCCCCTATGGAGGACCGGCATTGAAACTGATCCTTGAAGATTATCGCTAACCCTCCCCCTCTGCCAGTTTTGCGATCCGCTCTTTGGATCAGGTAACCTGAGGGTAGGGTTTGAGTGACAACTGGGTCTGATTCAGCCTGAAGCCAGGTCTCCGTGAGAAATAATGCTTCAGGGCTGAGATCTTCTATTAACAGTAAGAGTTCAGTTGAGTGTTTAGACATAGAGCGACAGTTCAGTAGATAAAGTTTTAGGGGATCGCAAGGGGAAGGGGCTGATTCATTTCCTGTCTGGAACTTGAAGTGGCAGTAGGAGCAGCCAGAGGGGGGCTGTTTGCAGTGTCTATTGAGCGCATGCATTTAGGGTCCATGGGGTCTGCCAGGCTCCGCAGTGTCAGGGCACTGCACGTGCGGACGCCTCTCAACAAACTGCCAGGGGTTGTGGCCCCTGGGCCCGGTCTGGCGCGGACGGGCGCAGAAGGGCTTGCCTTTGGCGCACGTCCGCTGCGCGACTTGAAAGGCATCTGATTTGTAGTGTGAGGGCTGCCAGGTGCGAGTGTCTGATTGGCAGTTGGACCCGGAAGTTGTAATTCACTTCCGGAACCCAAATCTCGTCCTGCGTCCCTCCACTCAAACCAAATGATTGGCGGTGGACCGGGGATCAGGGACAGGTAGGAAAGTGCAAAATACAAATAGTGCAAAACTCTGTTTTAAAAGAACGAATTATGGTTTTTAAAAAGGACAAGTTTTTTAAAAAAGGACAGTTCTAAAAAGGTGAGAGCGAGCCCTTCTCCTGCGCTCCTCTTTGCCAAATGAAGAAAATACCTTCCCCAAGCGCGTCAATGGGAGGTTTTCGCAGGCGTAATAGCATGGGCACGCCAGCAGAAACCCAATTCTAAATAGAGTGGGTGGATCATCATTGTGGTGGAGAGAGTACTGCATGCTGTCTACCAAACTTTAAAACGGGTCTCAGTTCTCAAGATGTACGGAGAAAAAAGAAAAAAAGTTGGGCACTCAATGGGAGGTTTTCGCATGTGAAGTAGCATGGGCACCGCCAGCAGAAACCCAATTCTAAATAGAGTGGGTGGAGCATCATTGTGTTAGAGAGAGTACTGCATGCTGTCTACTAAACTATAAATCAGGTCTCAGTTCTCAAGATGAAAGGAGAAAATACAAAAAATAAAAAATAAAAAAAGCAATCAACAGAACAAGACTCCTCTTTCAATCCATTATTTTCTTCTCCAACCTAATCCAAAATTCCGAGTTCCAAAGGTAAGGTTTATAAGGTAGAGGAACCTTTTTTTAGTCAAATCTGGACGAATTATAAAAATTTAAGACTGTATTATGTTTCATTGGCAAAAATCACTGAAAACTGTAGTCGTCCTCCAAATTACTGAGCACATATTCAATAATAACCTCGTTAACAAAACTGTATCATGATTTAAAGCAAAACACAGTACTAGTTCAGCCACTCTCCAGATGTTAGTTAACAGCCTCAAAATCTTAGAATACAGTGAGGCTAAAATGCTCGTGTTACTTCATCTATCAGCAGCATTTGATACAAACCACACAGTACTGCTGAACATTCTTTCAACCAGAATGGGCAGAGAAGGCTCAGTACTCAGTTGGTTCCAGTCCTTTCTTTCATGGAGAACACATTTTATTAAACTAAACTCATTCAAATTGTTATCTTATACTTTATACTGAGGGGTGCCACAAGGATCATCACTATCCACACAGTTATCTTTACCTGGTGCCCTTGGCAGTAATAATACAAGATAAGAACATTAAACATCACCAATATTGTAATGATGTGCAGCAATATTTCAGAGTTTCCAACCCACTGGAAATAAGCATCCTGATAATCTTCCATCTAAAGATTGTTAAGTGGACATCTGTCTCCTTTGTGTCACTCAATTCAAACAAGATCAAATTCATTCTTCTACATTCCAAACATTCTCAACCACCAATCAAAAATGATTAAATAATAACCCTCTTAGCGATCGCCCCTAATCCAGCGTTCACTGCTAAATTCCTTGGGTTCTCAGTTGACAGCTACTTAAACTTGAATGATCATATCATAAATTTCTTGAAGGCAACAACATATCAATTGCACCTGCTGAAGAAAATCAAAGCTTTGATCACCCAAGATGACCTGAAGACATCGTTTGAAACTCCGGTACTGTTGCTCATAGACAATGGCAGCGCCATCTTGGTTGGCCCTAAATCAATAATCTCTCATATAAAAGCCATCTTGCACGCTGCAGCTAGACTGGTTGAAAATGTCAGGAAATCAAACCATATAACGCCAGTCCTGAAGCAGCTCGATAGGCTTCTTGTTGAAGCAAAAAACACCTTTATAGTAACATTCGGAATGCAAAAACCAGCTATACTCTCAGGTCTGTTAGGGTACCTGCGAATAAAAACTAGGCACCGCTGGGGGGGCACAGTATAACAAGAGAGAAAGTAAGGCTAACCTTAAGAATCCCCTCATCATTGAAAAGAAAACTGCCAAACAGAACTTTTCATGCTGTGCACCTAAACTGCGTAACCATATTCCAAAAGACAAAAAAAAACCCTGTTGACATTCCACAAAAATCTCAAATCTCACCTGTTCAAAACTGACCTTCCATAGTCCGCCTATATGAGCTTAAAAGAGTTTAAACTAAATATAGTTATGTTATTTGTCTTTTTTCTGAGGTTGTGTTCTATTTAATGTTTCTCTGGAAAGTGCCCTGCTGCACCTGTGCAAATAAAAGTAATAAAAAATATACAGTGACCTCCACCACATCATGAAGGATGTATCTGTTGTAGTGGTTCTGTGAATACCTCGCTCAAATCAACTGCATTTATTAGACAAAAGCAAGGACTTTATTCTGTTTAGTCACACAATAAGTAGAACTTCCTACTTTCAGCGAGCTTGCATCCATTGGATGTCTAACTACTACAGCAGAGGCACCATGAGTAATCTCGCATTGGGTAGAGATAAATGCATGGCTCCATCAGTCTTTGTACTTTTGCCAACTCTCTCAAACATCTGAAGGAAGACTTGTCCAGGCCACTTCACTTGAACTGTATGTTTTATTAGTAAACAAACAAGCATTTACAATGCAATAGGTCTCGGGTTAATTAAGTTTGAGCTATTGGCATTGCTAAATATTGCAATACCAACTGCAACTAAAGTCTATAAATTGTAGGTCAAAAAAATTTGTATTTATTTTTGTAGCAATTGTGGCATGCTGCGCTTTAGATGAATATGTTTAAAAGTAAAGTGCGCCATACTGCGATTCTTACAATAGTTAATTGTGGATGCGTTAACAAATTATGTGTGCACTGATGGCTGTTGGTGTGTGTGCCTGTAGAAATTGTGCACTGATGGCTGGTGGGGTGTGTTCCTGGTGGAACTGTGCACTGCTGGCTGGTGGTGTGTGTGCCTGGTGGAAGCGTGCACTGACGGCTGGTGGTGTGTGTGCCTGGTAAAAGCGTTCACTGACGGCTGGTGGTGTGTGTGCCTGGTGAAAGTGTGCACTGATGGCTGGTGGTGTGTGTGCCTGGTGAAAGTGTGCACTGACGTCTGGTGGTGTTTGTGCCTGGTGAAAGTGTGCACTGACGGCTGGAAGAGTGTGCCTGCTGAAAACATGCACCTCCTACAGCACCACTCAACCCCCAATGCCTACATCACCACTCAATCCCCAAACGCCTACAGCACCGCTCAACTCCCAACGCCTACAGCACCGCTCAATGCCTACATCACCACTCAATCCCCACCGCGTACAGCACCACTCAATCCCCAACGCGTAGAGCACCACTCAATCCCCACCATGTACAGCACCACTCAATCACCACCGCGTACAGCACCACTAAACCCGCAACGCCTACATCACCACTCAACCCGCAACGCCTACAGCACCACTCAACCCGCAACGCCTACATCACCACTCAAACCCGTATGGCCTATATCACCACTCAATCCGCACCGCGTACTGCACCGCTCAACCCGCAACGCCTACTGCACCGCTCAACCCGCAACGCCTACATCACCACTCAACCCGCAACGACTACAGCACCACTCAATCCCCACCGGATACAGCACCACTCAACCCGCAACGCCTACATCACTACTCAACCCGCAACGCCTACATCACCACTCAACCCGCAACGCCTACATCACCACTCAACCCGCAACGCCTACATCACCACTCAACCCGCAACGCCTACATCACCACTCAACCCGCAACGCCTACATCACCACTCAACCCACAACGCGTACATCACCACTCAACCCGTCCAAGGGGTGGTGCTAAGTTAACCTTCCAAGGAATTACCTGGATTGATTTAAAAATATGTTCATTATAATGGTTCGCTGATAGGAAGAGGAGCAGACTGCAGGGGGTGGTGGGGTGTAAATGGTCAGCAGGGAATGCGTGAAAAAAAACGGATGGCAGGGGTTGGGGGCAGACCATACAGTACCATGCACTCTGTAAGAATCTATGGCCAAGTGTGAAAAAAATATATGTCTTTGAGTAGAAGTCACAAACATACTAAGAGCAGCTATTAACCTGCAGCAGAAGACCAAGATCTAAAAGCTCTCCCAAGAGAGATGGGAAGGAAATCCATCTCAAAGTAAAATCATTAGCTTAGGCCCCATATGATCAAAAGACCAACGCATATTTAGACCCAGACCTCAAAATACAGTGGAAATTAGACGTACAAACCTGGAAATAAAAATGCGAGACCTATTGCATTGCAAATGTTTCTTTACGTTTAAAACTGAGCGTGGCGCCGCTTCAAGGAAAACGCACTTGGTTTCTTTTTTTAAAACTTTAACACTGATCGCGGTGTCCTTGAAGCGGGCGCCGCGCACAGTGACCTTGAAGCAGCGCCACGCTCAGTGTTAAAGTTAAAAAAAAATAAACAAACAAGAGTGCGTGTCCCTGAAGGGGCACCGCGCTCACCCTAAAAGTTCAAAAAAATTCAATGTAAACTGAGCGAGGTGTCCCTAAAACGGGCGCCGCGCTCACTCAAAAGGTATCAGAGCACTTTACACAGCATTACAGAAGTTCACCTTCATTTTTTTGGGCATGGGGAGATGTAGTGACTTGCTCAGCCACACAGGATGTTTGAGCCTCTGCCGGATTCGAACCCGGTTCACCAGCTGCAAAGTCGTCCGCCCTAGCTGTTACGCCACACCCTCTCCCATGTTGAGACACAAGGTGAGGTTTGTCCGGGTGAATATTTTACCTTATTAGGTTCATATATTGATATCTAGAAGGACCTGGAAGCTGCATTCCATTTTGCCCAATGACGTCACGCGTGACGCCAGTTGGCTGAGGCGGTACACACCGCAGGGCAGGCCTCACCTGCCCTGACCCCCTCCACGGCCTTTGGTTATTCCTGGCAGGGGCAGAGTATGAAAACAAACCCGAGAACGGCGGCCCACCCCGGCCTGAGAGCCGCTGCCCGTTATTTATTATGCCAGTTATGTGACTTTCAGACGCGGCCTGTGCTTTGCTCCGGGGTAAATTGCTGGCATTACACGGGCGTGCTTTCATCTACGCGCTTGAACCCTGGACAGCAGTCTGTCCGAGGGGGCAAACGTGCAAACCCTGCACGCACGCTGTGGGCGTGCACCTGGCCCGGAGCTCCTGGGGACGTGCAGGCGTATATTATATCTATCAGTGGAAACCCATTAGGGCGCACTGTAGGAATTTGGAAGCAGGACAAAGCGCCATTGTTCGCAGGGAGCGATGGAAAGTTTAGCAAGCAGCTCAGCGGGTCAAGGCACCTGCTGCCGAGGTGTGCATTATACGAATCATAAACAAAGTGGCAGTAGGAAGAAACGCCCTGGTCCACTCCGACAGCCAACCAAGCCTCTAACTCTTCCCTTTGTGCACCCCCAAGGCCCCCTGCTTTAAAACACACAACGACGTTACAGCAAAGGAACTGATATATGTATCATTAGGATAAACCATACAATACAATGGTAATTCATTCACACGTAGAAAAAAAACATTCTACCCCACCATAAACATATATAAGAACAAATACAACACTGGAACAACAAGCATGGGCAAAACAAATAGTTCTGCCTCGACAAGCATAGACTGCATTTATGTATTTATTTACTTTATTTATGGAAGACAAGTGAGATGCAAAAAACAAACAAAAATTGCAAGCATATACAAAAAAAAGAAGCCCTCAAATCCCATGCGCCCAAATCCTGTCCCAATAGTGCATTTCTTTTCAATGTGTCGTGGACATGTGATCAGGAGAAAAATTTCATCACTCAGTGCAAGACAGGCAGTAGATGACATGGGTTGAAGCCCTATGCTGTGTGCTGCGGTGAACGGAAGCAACACTTGAATGTCAGATGAAATGACAAGAGAATGAAGAGGGCTGACCCAATGTGCATGAATGTTTGTATATATGTATTGTTAATGTTTTTAAAATATATATTTTTTAAAACACACAGACAAGGCTGGCTTGGCAGCTAAAGCTGTCTCCAGGTCAAACCTTAAACGTATGCGCGTATAACTTCTGTTCTGCCCCCCTCAATCTAGCTGAGGTGCACCCCTTGAAAATCCTAGATGGATGGCAGGGCACTGGCTGTGCAGGAAGCCCCTGTCCCTTCCTTCAGAACACGACCCCCTGTGGTCCCAAACATACTTTCAATTTTAGCTCCTCGAATAGTAATTGTTTAAACTGCTGCTCTCCGCTTGCAGTTTGCGAAATCGCATCTTTTATTTTTGCAGGTTTTGTAGAATTTTGAAAACATGCACATTTATGAGAAAATATGTATTAAGTGCAAACTATGGTTTGCCAGCATTTCACCTTAATTTGTTCATACACTACGCACAAAATCTCACAAAGAATCCGAGGAAGAGATTGGTTGACGAAGAAAATGTTTCTCAGTAAGACCTTTATCTGTTCCCACCGGAGGCAAAAACACAAATTCCTTAATGCTAAATTCCACATTTCAGGCACTTGGAAAATGTTACCGGCATTTTTTAAATTTCACTCCAACGGGCCTCTATGGTTAGTCAGTGCAAGAAGCTACATTTCGATGCTCAAAGAAGCAAAGGGAATTGGTTTTGCAGAGCACAAGTTACTAATACTGCTGAAATGCATTTATATCCTTCCAACGTACATTGCGTGTACTCATGGACACTTTCTTATTCTCTGGACCCCATTAGCCCCCAAAAGACTAAAGGTTGGTCACGTGCTAACAGACAAAAATTACATCGGCCATCAGCCCAGGGAGGTCAGTATTTGAGTTGACGCACACCTAAATGCAATTAAAACAAGCATTAGATGAGTTATTTATTTTTACTTTTGCCCGTTCCATAAATTAAAATATCTACCGTCGTGTCATGTAAGGTACATTTTGCTAAATAAAACGCCCTTCGAATGTTCCAAAACGGTAGCGAATTAGGCTATGTATACAGTTGCTTCTGTTCTATCCTCTTTCTGCTTCACATAGAGTGTAATCACGCAACTAAAACAGTTAGTAGGATTAATGCCACAATAAGCGTCTGGATCCAAAATACTACATTTCCCGGCTTTCTCAAGTTTCGTTGTCCATGCAAGTATCCCAGGCTCACAGGGAGGGCGGGACGGCAGAATGAATGAGACAAGTGATTGGCCCACTGGTGTTTACGCCTCGCTTCAATTGGCGGCTGCTGCCTGACGCCCCCCTTGGTAGGCTGCACCGTAAGATCTGGCCGTGGGAGTGGAAGAGACCCGTGTGTGTCAGGCTGGGCACTTGTACCCATGGAGGACGCCGAGGGAGCTGTGCCAGGGGCACAGGTCGGAGGCTTTCATGGTGACGAGGAGATGATCGAGGTGTTGGAACTGAATGACGACGACCCGGGTACAGAGGGGGAGCAGTGGACTTAGGGGCTCCTTCTAGGGCGGGGGTCTTTATGTGTGTGTGTGTATGCGCGGCGGGGGGGGATTCTGTATGTCTGTGTGAGTTTGTGTATGCGCGGAGGTCTGTATGTATGTATGTGTGTGTGTGTGTGTGTGTGCGCGTGCGTGTGCATGTGTGTGAGTCTGCTTCCAAGGAGCCATGGGAGACGGGAAGCGCGCGCGACCTGATCCAAGGTTGCGCGTGCACCTCACTTGTCTGTCTCCCTTGACTCCTTGAAAGCCAGAATGATTACAATAGAGTCTCGGAACGACAGATTGCTTTGCAATCTGTTCGCAGTTCCGAGACCTAAAAAAGGAGCAAAAAGGCAATAGCAACACAGAGCTCCCATCCAGTTCCTAACCACTGTATCTGACTTGATCCAGGCTCACCATTCCAGAACTCACAAACCTGTTTATCCTTTCTGCATTACTGTTGCTCAAGGGATGATACAGACTACATATTTTATGTTAGCTACATGCATCCTCAAGAAACTCTCTCATTTAAGCTAATATAATTTGAACCCTATTATCAGACAGGAGTTCAGAAGGAAAGCTGCTACGACGCCTCTGCATATTGCAGAACGCAGAGTGCCCAATTTCCGCGTTGTACAGCTGGATAAACTACTTGGAGACCTGGTTTTAGCAGGTGTCGGACAGGAGTCAAGCTTGACGTGCTCAAGCTCTCTTGGTGGAATGGAGGCCTCGGGCCCACCTAGCAGGAACGTATGACCCATATAAACAGCCAGAGGTCCTTATGATGGAAAAATACAGTCCCTGACTCCCTACCATATTTGATGCAGCAGATGGGTCGAGATTGGCAAAGAGTGGTGTAGTGGTCCTGTGCAGGGCTCCATATGCGAGGGATTTGCCCCTCTGGGTGCTAAGACTGTTTGTGGCTCTCTTAAGGAACATATCCTTTGCGAGGTGGTGGGCGGGCAACTGCTGGACTTGCAGGGGATATCTACCTCAGTAAGTGATTTATTACCTTTGACCTGGCCCAAGTGGTGTTTGGGATCACTCCGGGGCTGTTCTTGCAGTATGGTAGAATGGCATACACTGCTCTGGAGAGTCTAAACCATGTTACCAAATGAACCAAGGTACACCCAGTACTGCACAAATGGGGAACCTGGCAGGCTTCAGATGACTCATCACACACCTACATGTATCCCTACTTACATATAAGAGGGAGGACACAGTGCACGCTAAGGACAGGTGGAGCACGGACTGTGGGGATGCACCGTCAGATGATGAATGTCACAGCGCTTGCAAGCAGGACTGGTTAGTGTCCCTCAATGCCCACTTCAAACTCAGTGTAACTTTCTGCACCAGACTTACATAACACACAAGAAGCTCTCAAAGATATATTCTGAATTTCCTTCCAGATGTGGCAGATGTGACCAGTCTTCTGTTGGCTTCGCACACATGACATGCTCCTGTGGACGACTGGTGGATTTCTAGACAGAGATGTTTGGCGCATTGTCACATATATTTGGAGTCATCCTGGCGAAGACAGCGAAAATGTGCTTGCTGGGGCTGCTCCCACAGGGAGGTAACATACTGAAAATACCAGCCTGAATGTTGATACTTGGCGTGGTCTTAGTGAGGCACCAGACTGCCAACAGCTGGCAAGTGCCCCAAGAGCCAAAGGTCTTGGCTTGGAGATTCGATCTGCAGGAGTGGGCGTTGGCATATAAGCAGCACTTTAAACTACCCACAAAGATGAAAGAGTGATAGAGCATCTGGCTACCTGGGAGGAAATTATTTTGAAAATAGCGGACCTTCCAGTTGATAGGCCACAGCAAGAGGCATGGGGGAATATGTGCATATAGGCATTAGGTGAGTAAATGGTTGAATAAAGGGTGAGATGGACAAGGGGAGAGGCGGGTGAAACTGTATATGTAATACTTGTGAACTGGCTGCACTGGACACTCTGTCTCATTGTTTCATGTCCTTGTATTAAAAATTAATATAAACAAACCTTTAAGAAAATGGTTGAATATCAGGTGAAAAATGATTCTCATGAGGCCAACCTTTAACAAACAAATGCCCTTGCTTTATCAGTTCTGAATCATTGGTAAGTTCATCTCTCCATTCTGTCTCAATTATATGCTTTCTCCCAGACCAACATATACTAGCATCCAAAAATTCCCTGTCTACATCATTCTCCGTTTTCGTATCTGTAAGATCATCAGAAATACGTAATTGAAAAAGGAAATGTCTTATTTTCCCCCTGGTATATGTTCAACTGCAAGATGATGCTCTCATAGTTTGGAAGTATTACGTAGCAGTCTAGCAGATGCCTTTGTAGGATTGACATTATAATCATTCAGAATGGAGACCAAAGGTGTGTGGCCTATATGTAACATAAACTTAGAACCCCAAATATAAGCTTCAAACTTATTGACAACCCTAGTACAGGCAAGCATTTCTTTCTCAATGACCAAATACTAAAGTTCATGAGTCTTTAACATGAAGTGTGCATAAGCAATTGTGTGATCATTGCTATAAATCCCTTCTGATAATACAGCTCCCAAACCTACACTGCCGACATTAAAAGTAATGCTTAGCTTTTTCCCAGAAACATATGGACGTGATAATGGTGCTAGCATGAGCATATACTTAATAGAGGAAAAAGATTGTTCTTGCTCATGGCCACATACAAATTGTGCATTGTTCTTCAACAAACTATACATGCGTTCAGCAATAGTGACAACATTTCCAACAGATTGCATGTAAAACCCACACATCCCCGTGAGTGGTAACAATTGGTCACTACTCTCTTGTGCCTGTAGTTTTTCTATAGCTTCTAACAACCCAGGTCTGGAATTAATTCCACATCCTGTATTCGAAAGGCCTAAATATTCTACTCTGTTTAATCCAAAAACACATTTGTCTCTCTTAAGTCTTATTCCTTTCTGTTTAAAGGCTTCTAGCACATCATGCAGTAATTCCAAATGTTGTTCTTTGTGCTTCCGAAATATATAAACATTGTCTTGGAAAGCCAAAACACTATTCAAACCACACAACGCTTGACTCATTTGTCTTTGAAAATCAGTTGCTGTGGATACTAGGCCAAACTGCATCTTTCGGAACTGGAAAACACCATCTGATGTAGCAAAAGCCCTCAAATGATGTGAGAAAAACTTTGCAACACTCAAAGTTGTAATCATATCATCAATTCTGGGTAGAGGATATCCATCTATCCAGATGGATTTATTGAGACTGCATAAATCTTTGCATATTCTAAGTTCCTAATTCTTCTTTTGCGCTACAATAGGTGATAACCATAATGAAGATTCTGTTGGTTAAACATCTTACTTGTACATCTTAAATTCAATGATTTGTCTTGGATATTCAGCAGGACATGCCTCATCTTATGCTCAATAGGCTGTGTGTGACATTGTTAGTTCTGCATTGATCAGTCAATCAAATAACACCGAGTCATAACACTTTCTCACTCAGTGGCTAAAATGTTCCTCAATTTCCATTCTTGGGGGCTCATCACACATCCTATATGAGTTGCACTGCTTCTAGTGGCCAGAAAAATGTACTTTAAAGCATTTTGAAAGACACATCGATCAATCATTGGCATCATTCCTCTTTTGCTTCAGCTAACTATTCGAACCTACAGACCAAGGAGGAACAAGATGCCCACCGTGGGATCCTTAAGTTATATTCATAAGTTGTCTAAACACTACATGGGTGATAGCTCACATTCACCTAGGCTGAATCAAAAACTCACAGATAATCTCTGTTTCCAAGGAGTAATAAAAACATGGCTCTTGCATCACCTGTGAAAACCCCGATCTATCACTGCAGCAATTGTGTGGTACAACAAGGGTACATGTGAAGTGCATGCTCTAGCCTCCAACCATATCCTCCACTACATCACCTTTATCTGCTATGCCATCTTTGCGGCATCATCCGAACACTACGTCAACCATTCATGCAGGGCCAGACAGGAGCTTTTAAAGAAGCTAGTATTTCAAGGTGCAAGCATATTCATCTAGCACTTTTTTCCACACAACCATGACAACCCACATCCCAATGCTTGTGGTGACAACTTTCTTTGACCAATGCTGAATCTATCCCATGTTTTCATTACCTTAAGATTTAATTGACATTTTTAATAATCGTACAAATATGACCCATGAAGCCAAAGCTGTCATTATAACCTCTTTTGTAACTAGGGCTAATTTACTTCACCTGCACCTGGGGGAGCGGGGGGACAGCAAGCAGCATCGGGGACATTGAAAGGCTTACCTGCACCGGGGGTCAACTCTCCCTGCCAGTTTCCCCCTCGCCGCCGCAAGTACAACAGCGGCCGGAGCACGAGGGGTGGAAACTACATTCCCCAGACACCCCAGCATCTCGCCAGACACGGGATCAGTGCGCCAGGAGGCGCATCAAAAGGACAGCAGTTCCCGCGTCGCGGGATCGCGCGCGGGTCGGCGCCCGGGGCTAAGCCCGGGCAAAGTGCGGGCCCTCTACGGCCCTCCTCGGACCGAGGAGGACGGGACGGGCCACCCCCTTTGTCTGTTGAGAGGTAACTTTTCGACTTGTACCTTCTTTTACTATGCTTAAGCCCAAAATAGGGGATATGTCCGACAAAATCCCGGAAGATATATTTTCAAATTCTCCATCTAGTTTTCCATGGCTGGATGATTTAAATTGCCTGTGTAAGGTTAAGTACGTTCCAGCAGCACTTTGCCCCACGTTAAAATGCTGCAGCTTATCACCACATCCAAGGGAGCTGAAATCCTTTCCTGATATCCATAAAATACCCCACAGGGTTACACCTGCCAAAAGGAAGATCGATGGGGACAAAGACAATGGGAGTCTTCCTAAAACACAAAAACCTGATAAACCTTCTGTAAGTCTTATACCATCTTTAATTAATTCGTCCTTACTTTCGTCACCTGCTGTTAACCTGGACGACTTATCACCATCCTCCCATCAGGCTCTTCTGACTATGATCGAGAATCTGATCAAATCTTTAATACACCCCCTGATGGATAAAATTACTACGTTGGGAGAGAAACTGACGGGGTTGGAGTACTCCATTGAATCTCTCCTGAAATCCTCAACCCACGTTGCAACAACTCAATGTCCGCCGACAACCGCTCTTTCAAATCTACCTAATCTGATCACTCCTTATGAAGCGGTGCTTCATAAGGTGCCTACTCAACTGCCAACTCCCACCTCCTCGTTGCCTATCAATCCCAAGGCCCCTCCGAAATTGACAACAGCACACCATATTCCATCCAAACATGTGCGCACCACTCATATACACTTACCTCCAGAAGCAGCGCCTTTTGTAATTGTTCTCTCGGGAGTCCCTGAACTAACAAAGGGTAAAGCTGAGAGACACTATGAACTTATGAACAAGGTTAAGTTCTGGCTATCTAAAAACAGACCTCTGCCTTACCATCTTGATGGCCGAATAATAAGTGTTCGCAGGGTGGGTTGGCTTGGACCCCTTAAAAAAGACATCTTGGGTGATTTGATCTTGATAAGATTTAGGAGCAGATACATTGTGCCATATATACAGACTTGGATATCTCAAAATGGCGATGGACTTATTTCCACCTGGAACCTACATGATTTTTATCCCAATATGTCTTACATGCTTTCCCCTAGTCCCCGGGGCATTGTCAACAACCCAGTGGGTGGAGGAACCCATTTAGGTAATGGCAATAGTGTTTCAGTGGCTTTTAATTGTCCCAAGCCGTTGTACAACAGTTTTATGTATTGTAATTATTAGGAATGCTCTTGATTTATTTGTACCCCTCATGATTATTGACCTCCTTTGCATTATAGATAATGGAAATATGTGTTTTTGTAATTGTACTAATATGCACTTTATAAACATTGATTGCATCTAGTGTAACTGTCATTTAAATATGTTGAATTGTATTTTAAACTGTGCTTTTATGGATTTTTTGCAAATCCGAATAAAGATTTTGAATCGACATACTTCACCTGCAGGTACTGATTAAGCAGAAATTAGGGAGTGATTTAGCTTTAACTGCTGTGACTAATCAACCGCGTTTTACCTTGCTTATCTGATCTTATCCTCAACATAGATTTTATCTGACTAGATTTCGTCTGTCCCTGGTGCACATTTTGGTGACTTTTTCACAGCAATGTAGTTGGTCTAATAATCTTAGCCCATGTGATAACTTGACAAAACAAAGCACTTTGAACTGTACTCTCTTTTGCCCTTTTTATAAGATTTAAATACTTACTCCCAATGCTGAAGTCTTTACTGCCCTGTTTGATCAGAGGTGCGATTGCAATAAGAAAGAAATATGGATATGGGAGGGTCGGTGTATTCTGTATTAGTCTGTTTAATTCCTGATTAAAGTTGCATTAAACTAATGGGCGTGCTGCTATTTTGTTATTATCTACTGTGATGTATTTAGATATTTCTCTTTTTATATGTATTTTAAATATGTTCTTATGATGAATACTTGTGCTTTTATGATTTATGTTAAATCGAATAAAGCTTGTTTGACTGACTGATAACTTCAGCATTCTCAACTTTCTGCATATCTCTTACCACAATGGATACACTTTATTTATGCAGTATTGCAACAAGATATAAAAGCTGATGCATGCAACTGCAGTGAAGCTCAGAAAGGTATATAGCACAAGACCAGTGGCAGCAACTCTGTACAAACAATACTCACATAACTAACCTGTCTCATGTAACTCCAGCTAACTGGGCATCTGTGAAATCTGCTTCGATAAACATAAGCAAGGATTTAGGTGGTGTCGGCCTCAGCACTTGGAAGTCAGTCGACTTACACGATTTTAAGATGTTTTCCATGCTAAAGGTCATCCCCAGCTGATGCAAAAAAGTCTTCATCATGTCTTTCTGTCATTGGCTTGGTGAATTTCCTTTCATCAGCCAGTCTCTCGATACACATGGATGGACCTCTACCACCGATTATCACAGTTAGAATACCCTTGTGATTTGCCCAGGGAACATTGTGAAATGAAAATATGCTCATTGTAGTGAAGATACCTTGCTGTAAGTTGGTGTGCTAAGATTTTACATGCTGTTTCCAATACAAAGGAGAATCTCTACTCTCTTTAAAATGGGACAATAATGATGTTTGCTATTTTTCTCCATTTCTCCATTTAAACATTACAAAGCTGCCTTGGCATTGCAGTTATCCACTAGAGAACACTTTATAAGAACACAGGGGCATATTATCAAGGGGGTTTATCTCCGCTTTTTTGGCTTTAAAAGGCAAGAAAGCGGAGATAAAATTATCTCCCTATTACCTAGCTGTCTCTAACACCAGTTAGCGACAGCTAGTAGGAGATAGCAACCATCTTGGGTCCCACTTTGCACGTCAGTGATATTTATCACTATTGACATGCAAAGTGGGCGTGCCAAGATGTTAGCGACTGGAAACAGTCGCTAACATCGCTATCTCCTATTACCAACTTTTGGAGATATTCGAGCTAAGCGCGAATATCTCCAAAAGCTAACACCTGCCCTGAGCAGTTCTTAGCCATGTTATCCAATGGGAGGTGGATAACATGGCTAAGAGCATTAGCTCGTTAATGCATGAATATCGCTGACTTTTCAGTGATATTCATGCATTGCGGCCGTTTTTTATCGCATTTGCGATAAACCTTGGTAATACCAAGGTTTATCTGCGATAAAAATCGCCGCAGCTCAGCGGTAACATTTTGTCTCTAACCAAGCAATAGCGATAATTAGCACTATTGCTTGGTAATATGCCCCACAGTCATGCAATTAGGTGTCTTCGCACTCACTAACGCACAGCCCACCAAGCAATACCACACCACCTCTATTCTTACACAACAAGAAGCCTAAAACTCATTAAATCTGGCATGCTTACTCTACTGACAGAATCTCCACAACACCAAATCATACCCTGGTCAACATCGGACTACTGGAAGGCACTACAGTGCAATATTAATGAAAGAATATGAGCTATACCAATAAAAACATCATGTAAAGGTGTCACATGCTTGGGAGATGTCTTGGATGTGTGCTCAGTCATCCTTGCCTCATTCGGCTCTGTTTATCAACAAATGACCACAACTTTTCTCATACTCAATACTTGCCATGGATACTGTGCAGTGAAGGTAAGCATCTTTCGCTCACAACAGCGCTTGTGGAAGTGTTCATGGTATTGCTGCTTCCGATCTGAGTATGTTGGGACTCCCCAATACTAATTGTGTTGTTTGGCCCTTGCTGGCAGATGAAGTTTGTGGGATTGTTCTGCATGTAGAAATTGTTGATTATGGTGGGGGCTGAAAAAGAATGACATAGATCAGAAAATACCGCCGCAGCAAAGGGAGACATATGCAGAACAATGGTGCATGGTCATTGGGTAATAATATTGGCCTAATTGAAAGACTAGGAGCAGACCTCCAGAGAAGGCCAAAGTTTGGTGATGTGGAGAATTTTGCTGGGCTTATCTTTCCCACTGAACTATACGTCTTCAATATCACCAAGCACAAACCTACTTCTCATTATTACCACCAGGCGGCTGGATCTTTGCCAAAAATAAGACCTTATACAAGTTCATATCCTTTGTCCTCAGACATTTACATCATATGCCCAAGTTACCTCTTGGATATTTTAAAATGACATTTGCAGCCCAAGATCTGCCTATGAGCACCTCCTTACACTATCCACAACCACATGTGTGGGTTACAGATTCTGGCACTTCCAGCTGTTAACACTTCTTCATTTGAACTCACATCCACATGCTGCCATGCCCTATTTATAGGAGCTCAAAATAAACTTAAAAAATGATCGCCTTTCACTCAAAACCAACAACAGTTTCCATTTTCACTTGGTATAAAACGACATAATGTAAATGTGTATATATAGCCATAGCCCTGAAAATGACCAATTTTTTTACAATAGATATCTAATATGTTTTAATGATACACAACAGCCATTTTATCAAATTCTGCTATCACCACTTGGTCTATGTAAATTCTCCAGATTTGTTTTTTGCTTGATGTACCATTAGAATATTCTCTTGGCTTGGACATCAGTTGGAATGCATCTCTACAATCAACCCGTTGACATTGGTGCAATAGTGTATGTCAGATACCAAAAAAGCCCCAAGATGGAGACTACTTTTTTATCAATCTGCAAATTTCATGGAGGTGCTCAGGATGGGTGAATCTAAAGCATGGTTCTCCTAACAGATGTCTGGCATGTAGGACAAAATCAATTGACTCTCACTTGGATGCAAAGTGCCCTCATTGCATGCATGAAAACCTGTAAATGAAACAACAATCGGAAGTTACACTTCAAAACAAAGAGACAGCACAAGTCTTGAAAACGAAAAACTTATTTCGAGTATTATAGTTCTTCCTGATGGTTTTAACTGTCCCTCTGACAACTGCTTTGTATCATAAAAGGATTATATGAAAGGGGAAATATGTAAAATAAATAAATGATATCACTCTATAATTTACAAAAAGGCTTATGCAATCATGCATAGACATAATCTCTCCATCCTGCTGCTAGACTAGTTTCAGGCTCAAAGATGGTCACATCGTTCCCATCTTGATTTCAACACACTGGCTACCAATTGAAGCTAGAAGTATCTTTAACCCGGCAAGCATTCTTCAATAATGCTTTTTTATGCACAATGGATGAAGTCACGCTGTGGGAAGCTCGGATTGGTGTTTTATACGATCCCATAGGTGGACACACTTGGTTTCATTTGACAGATCGTCACAGTCGGGATGTGTTGTTTGACTTTTTTTATCTTCAGACATGATTGGTGATGCCGCATCTACACTTTTCCCTCTAGTGGAGCCTTCTCTTCTTTTTCTTTTTTGATGGCACATGGGCACACGAATGGGTTTAACAAATAGGTGTAAATTATCCATGTATTAATTAGGACATATGATTTTGCAGCCTTGAAAAAGTCTGGGTGGACTAAACACATGTCAGCTGCTTCTTGTTGGAATTGTACGGCTGCTTCTTGTTGGAATTGCACGTGTACAGAACTCATCTGAGAACTAAAATATAGAATTCATCATCAGCCACAACCTAATTGAACTTACTTATCAAGGATCAGAAAGATATTGAAGTGTGTGTGCTTCAGTCCATTATTTGTATATTATTCATAAAGCTCTTCGCACACAGACCCCAATTAAGGGGCATATCAGCAAGGAACGGCGATGAATAACACAAAGGACGCTAGAGCTTTGTTATTCATCGCTGTCTATCGCTGGAATTTATCGTCCTGGTAGCGCGTTATCAGCAACGCATTGCTCCAGGGCGATAAAAATTCCAGAGATAGCAGGGAAATAGCCGTTTTGCAGGGAACATCGCTGGTTTTCCAGCGATGTTCCCTGCAAAAGGGCAATACCTTGCTGATACGACCCTGTGGTCGTAGCAGCATAATCCCCCCCCCCCCCTATGTTAGGGATGGGTACGTCAGGATTTTAGCAGACGTTCGTTTTTGGAGAAAACAGCAGTTTTCTCCAAAAACTAACGTCTGCTAAAATGCTGGGGCAGCCTTGTAAATATCGCGATGTGCACATCAGTGATATTTGCAAGGCTGTACTGCACAGTGATGCAGTTATCTTCACCCATTTAAAGATGGTACCCGCAATCTCACAAGGTAACTAGCTTTACCGACGTTACACCACTTCCGGGTTAAATCATTTCCGGGTCAAAGTCCCTAGGGAGGGAGGCTTTTCGCGCCTCCATCGGCTTATAAATCGGCTTCGTATAGGACAACAAACAATACGGCGTTCTCCGACAGGATTGTACGGGGTGTGTTGGCTATACGATTTCATCTATCACTGGAAAGATATGTACACAAATGCCAGGGAATTTAGATTTTTGCTTGTAGGCTCTGAATTTCGTACTCCTGTAGTCAGACACCGAAAGAAAGAGTCCTTTTTGAATCGCATGTTTATAATGAACACTGTAGATGTATATAGTATATCGATTCTCTGCTATAGAGTTAGGACCTCTGGCCTCATCAGTTTGACAAATAGCATTAATTTATGTGTTAAACGGCTATCTACCATAAACTATATGCCAGATTGTATTTCTCCTAGCATTGTAATGCGTATAAATAGCAACTTGGCGGTAGCGAATGGTCTATTTTGAGCATGTAGATACGGCCAGAGCTCAGTATCGAACATTACAAGCTCAGTAATACTGATCTTGTGACACATTTATAATAAAGATGGCGGGATAAATACATATGAAGCACTAATGCAATCGGCATTACTGTATGGTCCAGCGTGTGCAAATTAATCTTTAGGCAGCTTGGGCTGGTACTGAGTCTCGACATTGACAATTGAAGTAAAAGGAGTTCCTTGTGCTTCTTGCTTAGGAGTAAGCGGTGCACATTTTTTAGATCATTCTCTTAATAAACCAATTAGGCGCATTATAAAAGGATATCTTGAGGTGCTGATAGAGACAGGTGAAAAATGTAACATCAGCACTAATTACCAACATATTAACTCCCTACTTCAGATCGTCGTGTCTGAGAAACTGGTGTGGAAACAAATGAATATATAAACATATTTGACAAAATTGGAGAATAGGAGTTGCAGAGACCAGTCCATCAATGGACAATAAGGTTAGTCTCAAATATATTCACAGTGACACTAGGATGCAAGGTTGACATTCAACTTAGAGTAGAGAAACTTATATCATCTAATTTGATTTTCAGAACTGCGTTTCTCGTCCTTTTAAAAAAAACCTGCATGAAGAAAGCTGACAAGTAAAGCTATTAAGTCTGTTGACCCAACTCACCCCTGGGTAAGAAAGAATCATCTAAAACCTATCTCATTTCCACATAGATCAAAATGGAACAATGCTTTCTAAAATTTCCATGATTTCCCATTTTAGGCACATACATTTTATATGCCTGAGTGACTAAAACTACATGATCAAATTGTACAAGTGAATAAACTGAACCACATAATTTGTACATTTGGTGAAATCTGCATTAAGGGTGAGAATGTATCTTTATTCCCAGCATGCCCTTTCTTTTGAGACAAATAGTCCTATATTTTTGACTAAGTTAAACGTCAGATAAGACCTATGTGAGTGCTTCTTATTGGGCACCCCATGTAGATAACAAACTAAATGTGACAATACTCTAATCTAGTGTCACTTTCAATCAAGGTCAAATTATCCCTTCTCACTTATTAGAGTTTTTCACGCCCCAGTTGTGTTAGGAGATATTGGTGTAATTTGATACCTCACAGTAATCACTAAATGTTGTATAAGGAAAATGCGTTAGATTAATTTAACTATCCTTTAGATTATGGGATTTGTCACAGGTACATTATATTATATTTGTAATTTCAGGTACCCTGGGTACACACGCTGAAGAGACAAACTTTTCTCTGTTGGTCCTGAGGAAGGTGGTACGAGTCCACCGAAACGCGCGTCGACCTGGCGTGGAAATTCACGATTAATATCTGTGTTACCTCAACCTCAGAAATTGTTCTCGGTGTAAAAAGAAGTGTGTGTAATTGTATGAATGAGCAGGTGTGAATGTTGATAAGTGTGTGTCAGACAGGGTGCTCGTTTTCTATCACAAAAATTATTTTTATGTATATATTGAACTGTAGAGACAAATGAACTATGTACTGAATTTTAATGTTTATATGATCATAAGTATTATTGATTAATTGATGAATATATATGGTAAAATAGTAAAAATAGGGGGGAAAAAAGGCTTTTTGATACACTACAGAAAAAATGAATAAAATACCAAAAATTATATAAAAATAACTGTGTACCTGTGTTAATCTGAAGGTTCATTGATTAAATATATGAGCTATATCTTATGAAAAAGTATGGTGAGGCCAGGGGGGAACTTTATTGTGTTATTGTAGATGTTGTCCTCTCTATTCCCTGGCCATAAATGAATACTAGAGGGGGTCCCAAACTCATGCTGTTGCAGGGTGGGCTTTGCCATGCAGGAAAGCCTCGTAGAAGTGAGGCAGTGAAATCTACAAGATTTCACTGTGTCACTTCTAGGACGGCACAGTGTCAAAACCTTACGCCTGCTTGGAGCAGCTGTAAGGAATGACACAGCACAAAATGTAGAGGCCTCCCCATGAATTGCTGGAGTTGTGTTGTGCTTGCGACACAACTCCAGCAATGCATGACTTTTGCTCCTACAGATGCGTCAGAATTTCTGTCAATCTGTGCGTCATAGTGCGCCGTACAGTAAATACAAAGCATCCATGGTGGTGCAAGAGTTTCACACGCAGGCGCAGGGAAACTGACGCATCTCTGCTCTAATGTAGAGATGCGTCAGTTTCTTGTAAATGTATATTAAGTAATATGACCCAATGTGATAAACTGTCTAGATTATGCTATTGTAACTTGTACATTGTTGTGTGCCATACGTTTTTTGACCTAGCTGACACAATATGCCTTTACTATATTTAATGGATTGTTGCTTATACTTTGTACTTAATAAAGCTCTCTGGTTCACCTAGGGGTCGAATCTGCTCTACATTAAAACCCTCAAAAAATAAACAACTAAATAATGTTCAGACGTCTGCCCAGCACAGGTACACAATGAAGAAGGTATCTCTGATATTTTGGTTTGTCACATGCTTGGACACAGTTGAATCGGACATGGAGGTTTTCCTCGAAAACTTAGCTAGATGTGAATGAACACTACAAAGGAGGGTATGCTGTTAAATGTGGGATGGAAACAGACCACAACATGATGGGATGGCATCAAAGAGGGTTACTTTTCAAAGTTAGACTGGGCACATCACATGCTTTGAAAGCACATCAGAAACGTGTTTTAAACACAGGACTATACATGATTGGACCTATAGTAGATCGTTTACCTCATAAATCTGGGTGGAATGCAAACATGGACATGTTTGAACCACATGATTAAAAAATCCTAACGCAAAATAGCTGGAAAGGATAGGCCCTGACTGCCTAGCTTCCCAAAGAAGTCAGGAATCTGATGGACATCATTAGACTTCATAAAGTAGGATTGACTTTTAAGGCTACAGGGCGTACAATGTCAGATATCACTTGCCAAGTAGATTGCCCTTTAAAACACCAATCAGTTACTATGAGCATGACTGAGCTTAACAAAGGGGTAGTCCATAAGACACCTGTCTTAGAGACAAAAGTAGATGAGCCTCAGTGAAGCAGTTTGTGAGAATAGTCAACTAAACTCATAGGGGCTTACTTACAAGAGACCTGCGATGCTGCAGCATCAGTTTCTTTGAAGCTCCAGTGGTGCAGGACTTTCAATCATATCTTTGAGGAGACGCAAAGTCACCCTGCATTGCTTTGAATGGCCTCATAGATATGGAGTAAAGCAAGGCAGCACTGTGTCAAGAGGGGGTTCCATGGCGTTGCGGTGGGTGTTCCTACGCAACACCAATGGATTTTGATGCTGCCCCAGATTTTTAAAATCACGTAAACCTGGGGCAGTGCCAAAATCATACGCATTACCTTCCTGGAAGCAGCAGCACTCATAGAACGAGGAAAAGGCCTCTCTGGATTGTTTTAGTGAACAAGGGTGCCATTTCCTGCACAAAATCAATCTTGCCAACAATGCAGACACCCTTGCACAATGGTGAAAGTGTGCCTGCATTGGTGCTAGCCACCAAATTGTGTTCTGGCGGTGGCTGAATAGACAGGAATGCACTGTATATCATAAATACAGTGCATTCCTGCCTTTTCAAATTGGCGACACAGCAAAAGGACTTGTGGCTCTCCCCTTCACAAATCTTTTGTAAATGAGGACCATCATGTTTTCTTTATTTCTTACAGATTTTCATATATGCTTAAATGGCCCGCACAAATGAAAAACATCCAACTTTGCTTGAGAATCAAACTCCTATGATTCTTCTGCTCTCGCCCTCTCAGTGCAGCTGAGCAGATGGTGGCTTAAGCCCAAAGATATTGTTTCCAAGAGGTTTTGGACTGTAACTCAGAAAATCCAACTTTCTTGAGAAAATCCCTAATGCAAAGATATCAAGTTTTAGCTAGAATATGTGAGAACGTAATGCTGATGGTTTTATGGATGGAAGAGTGCGTAGGAAAGGTACTGCACTATGAACAGAGGTATAGCTCTTCCATTAAATAAACTACATGTTGGCTTAAAGTGAAGTTAATGTGTGACGATCCATGTCGCCATGATATGCAACAGATTTCCTTCAGTGCATTCACCCTGAGACTCCAGCGGATATGGTCTCCCTTTATTATGGATTTTTATAACAAGAACACCCAAAGCACTCAATTGCGTATTAGCAAAACACCTATAGAGTCCAGACTTATGTTGAGGTGAGATCAACATAAGTCCTGACAGTCTGGACTCTAGACGTTATGCAATCGAGTGCTTTGGCTTCCTTGTCATTAAAGTATTGCATTGGATCCTTGGTCCTAATTTAACTCACACCTCTGGTAGTAGGGTGTGGGATGACCTCAGAAGCTGCCCTCCCCCATTATTTCCTGTGCTTTGTATGTATGACTGTACTCCCTTTATAATTTGTGCATAAATACGAGGTGTGATTATTAGTCCATCACTATCTTTTCCCTTTATGATGGAACCACCTGCTGAAATATGCTCTATTATATTTAATTCAACAAAAAATTGAACTAGCTCCATGACATCTCTATTCCCCTCCTGACCATACAGATTTAAGACTGTGTGCAGTGAGAGTGACACTCTCTGCCTATGGGCTGTCGTTGACATCTAGATGCTAGTTTTTCGGCCAATGAGCATGGTGATCAATGGCAGATACTGACATTCCAATGTTATACTACTCATAGTCAGCTGCGCATTGATCTGGTCATCAAAGAGCACAAACTTCAGTGGTTTTCTTCCTGCCATGTTCCCATCAGTTATAACACTTCCTGCAACAACATGTCACTCACATCCAACATTTTCAGTATGGTCTCTAGGCAATCCAAGGACAATCTTTTTTTTTTACCTCAAAGCTACATCCTGGCAATGTTGTTGTGAATCCTGGTGGGTCACCAGGAATGTAAGCTATTTATGGCCCTCTTTTCATCCATGTCTAACGTATGCGAGAGAGGGAAGTTGGTTCAGTAAAATGCATTGGTGATATCTGTAACCATGGACCCCTCTCAGGATAGCCCATGGGAGGTTCCTGGAAACTTTTAAAACAGCAGTTGCCTTGTTAGGTTTGAGAAATCCCATTCTTATTATATACATATTTCGTGCCATAGTAGGTTAGCAGTGTGCGGCTAAATGACATCTCATATGTATTTACGTTATGCAACCCACTGAGTTATCCCCATAATGTGCAAAGCTTTAGTTAGCGAGCGTGACTCCATTTTGTATTTCGTAATCCCTATAAGGCTGCTTAGACTGTGCCTGAACTAGGCCTCATTATTTGCATTGCTTGCTTCAGCAACACACTGTATTTTGCTATTATTTTCTCTTCTGTTCAAGGCTGCTTCCCGACTTACTAATGAATAGGCTATTCTGCCCTTGTATACCTACCCGAGTGTTTAGTTCTGCTCCCATGTTAGGAGACGCTGAGTGCGGTAACCTTGAGTTGCAGATAGCATGTACCAATCTGGCAGGTGGTAGGTAGCCCATCCTCCTGTGCCTCCTTTGTTCATGTTCGGCCCAGGCCGGTAACTTTCCACTGTGGGAGTGGTTGGAGGCTCTTGGGAAGAATCATTACGTGTTGCAGACTGTTGGGAGTCAGTCCCTCGGCAGACATCTTAGGGTGCAGGTCAGATTGGACTCCTCTGCAGAGTATTGCTAATAAAAGCTTGTTTGTATTCCCTACTGTCTGTCCGACTCTTCATTACTTGGGAAGGCATAGCATGTGATTGTAGGTAACCCGGGTAGCCCCTAAGTGCCACTTCCTTCAGTCTCAAGGGTCTGTCTATACAAAGGTTTCTATCAGAGATACCTGGAAAATTATGTCGCATTCTAGCCTCTGACCCTGTTGCTCTACACTGGCCTTTTACCTCTTCAGGGGTCAATTTCCCACTACTTATCAAATAGTGTTATCCTCTCTTCAGCACCAACATTAGGTCAATGACATCACAAAAGTTTGGAACAAGGCGATTACAGAATTTCCACACAGCACTTTTCTCATGCAAATAAACAAACAATATAAACTACAGACACAACCATAAGAAATGTAACCCCAATTTTGACAATATATTCAGTACCCCAATAAAACTGTACCAATTTGAGTAACCTGATACCCTGTGCACTAATATTGTCTTGTTTTATACGTTTTTACTACAATTGTTTCCAGCCGCGGACCGTGCAGGTAAGAGCGGTGGGGCTGGGTGGGGATGGTATTTGGACAGATGATTATGAGGGAAAAATAAATATTTAATTTTCTCTTGTCATCGTCCGACGAAATCCCCCTCCCCACCCAGCCCAACCGCTCTTACCTGCGCAGGCCATGGCTGATTGTTACATTCACATGAATT
Organism: Lissotriton helveticus; assembly: GCF_964261635.1. Classification (NCBI taxonomy): domain Eukaryota; kingdom Metazoa; phylum Chordata; class Amphibia; order Caudata; family Salamandridae; genus Lissotriton; species Lissotriton helveticus. The sequence goes on along the minus strand of NC_136068.1, from coordinate 215,363,445 downwards.
ACACAACTGTTGACCTAATTTAAAGTTCGGCGGATGAGTTACTCCGAAACAAACGTGATAGATATCCCATATGCCGTATTACAAGTACCACTGAATACAATGCACTTGTAATATGGCGGACGGATATGGGTCTTGTTTGTGACGGAGTAACCCGCCTGCCAAACTTTAAATCAGGCCTTATATATTCTCACGTGAATTTTGATGAAGACCATTCATCGTTTTGGCAACTTTTCTGGACTCTCTGTAATCTTTGTCCGTTTAGAGATCTAGGTGTCGATTCCGATCCGGTAAAATGCGCTCCGAATGGTCGTACGGAGAGTTTTTTCCCCGTACGAATCGTATCCGTAGACGTCCCGTACGTACGATGAAGTACGATCCGTACTAGGTGCCGAACTCCGTACGAGTCGTACAGGACTCCGTACGACTCAAATCTCCGTACGAATCTCACTCGGAACCCGCAGTACGCGACATCGCGGCATGTTTTTACGACCCAGCAAGTACGATCCGTGTCGGGTACGCGCCGTACGACCCTTTTCCTACGGGAGCCGAAAACAGTCGTAAACGCAGAGTTCGCGCCGAAACAGGTACGGAAGGCCCCCCCCGGGTACGGCACGTACCACCCATGATCGCAGGGGTACGCGCCGTACCCCTGTGGTCATGCGGGGTACGTGCCGTACACCCAGCGTACATGGGGTACGCACCGTACCCCATGTACAGTGGGCGTACGGCACGTACCCCATGTACGCTGGGTGTACGGCACGTACCCCGCATGACCAGAGGGGTACGCCGCGTACCCCTGCGATCATGGGGGGTACGCGCCGTACGGTGTGTAGGTGAGCGCGCGATTTTCCGTACGAATCGACGTGAACCGTACGAATCGCGTACGGGTCGGCCGATCGGGATCGGAATCGTCCGGTCGTACGGCGTCTGTACGAGTCGTACGGAAACGGCTCCGGATACGATTCGTACGCCGGATTATTTTACCGGATCGAAATCGACCCCCTAGACTCCAGAAATGGCCAAAATACTCTCGGACACAAGACCTTTCCTACAGGTACTTGTGACTTACTCCAGACCTAGTTGTGAGTTACACCTGAATTTCCAGGCATAAAACAAACTTTGTTGAGGGGAAAAATGTTTTATAAATTTGGCCCTACGTGATGTCCCAACCAATGATGCATTCAGTGTTACCACAATACTTCTGTTGATTCGACCATGACCTATACCTATACACACTAACATCCCATGGCTCTCTGCCGCTCACTGACAGTTCGAAAGATTGTTAACAATCTTTGAGGTCCTTAGGGAGATAATGCTAGCACCCCTCTATAATGAGATGGCTTGCAATGCTTGTTTCTCTCTTACCACGTTCAGGAAATTTCTGAAATCTTTTGCTATTTTTGCTACCCCTTCGAGTGTGTGGGGCAGCTGTGCGCAATACAAAAGTGCATAACATAACATAACATAACCTTTTGTGGTGCAGATATTAGTGTGCTCTCCAACAAGGAATACAGTTGTAATGATTTCCTGGAAGTAGGTCAGTTGAATTCTAGGGGCCTCATTTATGAGTTTTTGCCGTAAAGCAGAAAACTGTATTAAAGGGAACAAGGCAGCATTAATCCAAAAAAAAGTGCCTTAGTGCTGCCTGGAAAATATGGAGCAGGCTCCTGCACCACCGGAGCATCCCAAAAAGTGATGCACCAGCGGTGCAAGGAGCTTATAAATAAGCCCCTAGGTATTTTATTCAACAAAAGGGCCTGTGATGTCTCCAGGAAGCCAGCGATTTTCTAATGGCTTGGTGTAGAAAACATATATTCCACGAAAGATGCACAAAATCTACAAGCACAAGCATTCTAGCAGTTCTTAACACTGCAACACAACTCCATTCCTTACAGCACAGCAATAAAGCCAGTAAGAACAGTAGCTTCTAGGAAAATGGGGGACATAAAGAACAAGAAAGTCATACCATAGTAAAAAGGGATACAACACTAAACAAGCATCTGCAATGCAATAGGTCTCGCATTTATGCGAGTTGGAGCTATTGGCATTGTAAATGACAAAGCCTTTTATGATTTAAAAACCAAAACATAAATAAAAGGCATTGTCATCAACAATAACAATAGCTCAAACTCACGTAAATGCGAGACCTATTGCATTGCAAATGCTTGTTTTTCGGCTGCAGTGACAGCAGGCATATCGATGTGCACGTGCTCCAACTGCTCACTTCTCACTAGTGGAGAAGTTACAGCATGACGTCATGCCAGCTGAGTGTTGTAGGGGGAGGGAAATCCTTTAAAGAGAGTCATTTTCTCTTTGGATTTCCCTTCTCTTTTTCAAACTCAGGAGCAGCAACATTATCGTAGTGTCAACAGGGCTTTAAGTGGAAGCTTTTTCAATATTATATACTAGCTATAGTTTCTGCTTATTTATCTTATGCAACTAACAACCATTGGCAAAGCCAATAGTCCTGACTTGTTGTAGGTATGATGGATGCAATGACAGAAACAGCAAAATGCAAGTCGGGGCACTCTTTTTTTTGAGCCATGCCCTTAATTACATTGGCCATGCCCCTTTGAAAGATTCCTCTCCAGTTTTTTCATCCCACTTAAAGCCCTGGTTAAAATGTATCTAGTGTTTGGATATGTCAGCAGCATCGCTGTGGCACCAGGTGACATCTCTCAGCCTTATGGTAATAAGAAGCTAATCCTTTAAATTTCACTATTTACACGAGCTTCCGACTTGTGCTCTGGATTTTCATGATTATATTGCCAGCTGCACAGAAAACAGTTTTCACCGTTTACTGTTGTCCGATGCTATTGCAAAGTCGTGAAGAAAATCACACTTACTTTATGACAGAACTACTCGCTGAGTTAATTTATAACTCCAGGTTGTCATTAGATATGTGCCATTTTGAGTGCATTTCTTCCATGTAACGATAGCTTGCAAACATTCATAGTATGATTAAAAGAAATTGCATAATAACTGCCCTGTTTCCTTTCTTATTAACGCAGCGCTATGAACCTTATAGGTCCACTTGAGCGCACCTGTAGACACAGGGGCAGATTTATGAGGCCCTTTGCGCCACGTTTACGCCGCTGTTGCGTCACGCAAGGCGGCGTAAACGTGGCGCATCCCTACGAGGCATTTACAACGTGACGCATCTATGGAGATGCGTCACGGTGTAAGGCCCTGCGCCACATGAAACCTGCGTCAGGTTTCATGTAGGCGTTACGGTGCAGGGGTGGGCGTTCCGTCGCAGGAACTCCCCTGGAAAGTGACTCAGTGAAATCTACAAGATTTCACTGAGTCACTTTCTACGTAAATTCCTTACGCCTGCTTGAAGCAGGCATAAGGGTGATGCACCATGCAATGTAGGGGTGGCCCCTGTGCATTGCAGGAGTCATGTCGCACTTGCGACATGACTCCAGCAATGCGCCGCCCGTACGCCGAAAGATGCCTCACGCATCTTCCCTGTCTTGCACCATGGTGCGCCGCATTGTAAATGCGACGCACCATGGGTGGCGGAGCTGTGGCGCACTGTGGCGCACATTAACTGGTGCATCCCTGGGGATGCACCAGTTAACATAAATCTGCCCCACAGTGTTTATTACCCATGGAAATGGTACTCATTTAACCGACCTCGGAAGGATGAAAGGCTGAGTAAACCTAGACCGGGGCTCGAACGGTCCTCTCCTTATGAACGTGAGCCAACCCAACAGTCATAAGGGCCACACTGATTTGACAACTCTTCATCTAGCGTCGTCAGCAAATGGTAGTCTGTCCTCAGTTTCCTTCCTCGCCTGAATGTTCTATCTATGGTGACTCCTACGCGTTATATTGAAAACCAATAGTGCTAACGAACTATTCTGACAGTCATCAAACACAACACGAACTTTCCGTACAAATGCAAAAAAATCCTGCTGTGGGTGTGACCGGCGCAGTAACAATCATTCCATGAGAACATTTATTGGGGGAACTTGCAACCCGTTTTAACAATGAGAGTCACGTTCTTCACTTTGCCGATCGTTGTATCCTATTACTTGTAAATATCTGCAACATATGTTTTAATAATAGCGCTATTTTCTCAATAACCATTCGCATCCCTATTTGACTGGGTGGTCGCTAATCAGTAGCACGAAACGTTCCGTAGTCTGTTCTCTCTTTCTCATGCCTTTGACGAACACCTCGTTTGTCGAGCTTTTATTTCGGACAGCAGAACACTGAATTCCTCAACCAGATGCATTAATCCATTGAACCACCAAATTCGATTACAATAGCCTGAAGTGGAAGCTATTATTACCTGTGCCGCTGTGAACTAGAGAAAGAAGTCCGTAAATGGAAAATTTTCCTAAGCATAGGAAGAAAGACAAGCATTGGCAACGGCAATAGAGTGTTTGAGAGCCTGACCTTGAGATGTACAGTGGCCATTGTTTAAGAGCAAGCCTTTGAAAGGCAGACTTGCTGCTGGAAACAGCACACACACCCTACTGCTACACTACGCCAGTGGCTGGGACACAAAGCCTTAATCCAGATCGCGCTGTGGTAATACAAAATCCACTAGACCCACAAGCCCCCTTTCTATAGTGAAGACGCCAGAACGATGGATTGTGGGGTGGGTGGTTAATGTAGATGGGGATTCATGCTGCTTACATGTGATACAACAGTCCCTTCTCCTGCCTCTCAAGCTCGAATATATCCGATGGGATTTGTGACAGCAATCATTCCAGGGAAATTGGTCATTAAGGCAGGTAATGACCATAAGCGACTTGACCTCCTTCGACTATGTCATGGGCTCCAAGATATCAAGTGCATGATTAACTGGCTGTTATGACTGCTGTTCCAGGGATTGTCCTTTAACGGTGTGCAGTCATAATATCGAGTCTTTTATTTCGATTGGACAGAATATCGAGTAAAAAATATAGAATGGACATAATATCGACTAGACATAATATAGACAACAAAAATATTGACTAAAATGTTTTTACATCGAATAGAATGGACATAATATCGAATCAAAAATATAGAATGGACATAATATCGACTAGACGTAATATAGACAACAAAAATATCGAATTTAAGGTAAGTTAATAATATTTTTAATTTTTTGTGTAATATTATTCTGTAGCGGGTTGTGGGTTTATAGGGGAATAGGGTGGGAAGTAATTTAATTATAATTAATTAAATATGTTAATTTATGTATTGATATTTATTTAGAATTAATTGTTAAATAATTATTAATTGGTAATTAATTAAAATAAAATTGGTAATTAATTATAATTGATTAATTTATAAATATGTTAATTTTATTAAATTATTTTCTGTAGCGTGTGGTGGGTTTATAGGGGAATAGGGTGGGAAGTAATTTAAATTTAATTAATTAAATATGTAAATTAATAATAATTGTTAATTAATTATTATTTGGTAAATAATTAAAATAGAATTGGTAATTATAAATATTTAAAAAATAAATAAATAATAATTAGTACATTTATTTCTGTAGTGGGTTGTGAGTTTATAGGGGGATAGGGTGGGGAGTAATTTAATAATAACTAATTAAATATGTTAATTAATTACATTTGTTAATTAATTAATAATTGACCATTAAATAAAATTTACTTCGTAAATAAAAGTAATTGGTTTTGGAAATTAAATTTAAGTTTGGGGTTTTTGGGTAAAGGGGTATTTTTAGGGTTCAGGGTCATTTTTGGGTTATTGGGTAAAGGGGTATTTTTAGGGTTCAGGGTCAGTTTGGGGTTTTTGGGTAAAGGGGTATTTTTAGGGTTCAGGGTCAGTTTTTAGTTTTTGGGTAAAGGGGTATTTTTAGGGTTCAGGGTCAGTTTTTAGTTTTTGGGTAAAGGGGTATTTTTAGGGTTCAGGGTCAGTTTTTAGTTTTTGGGTAAAGGGGTATTTTTAGGGTTCAGGGTCAGTTTTCAGTTTTTGGGTAAAGGGGTATTTTTAGGGTTCAGGGTCAGTGTTTAGTTTTTGGGTAAAGGGGTATTTTTAGGGTTCAGGGTCAGTTTTTAGTTTTTGGATAAAGGGGTATTTTTAGGGTTCAAGGTCAGTTTTTAGTTTTTGGGTAAAGGGGCATTTTTAAGGTTCAGGGTCAGTTTTGGGTTTTTGGGGTACAGGGGTACAGTGTAAAAATAAAGTAAAATTAAATTTAAATTAAATTAATTTAATGAAATTAAATTAAATTAAATTATATTACATTAATATGTTTATTTAATAAGATGTTTTTATATATATATATATGTATTATTTTTGGTGATATAATTTTTTAATTTATATTAATTATTTATTAATATTACATTTATTTAATAATTATTTCTAAGTTTATATTAAATATATTTATATATATTATTTTTAACTTAATTTTAAGACATATAAAAAAATCGATATTTTGACAGTCTATATTTTTGTAAGTCGATATTTTGGAGTCGATATTTTAGTACTTACCTGTTTGAAGATAGGCAGTCGATATTTTGTCCCTCGATATTTTAACCTCGATATTTTGGTATCTCGATATTTTTGGGGTCGATATTATGTCAGTGATCCCCTTTAACACAAGCTCAGGCCTGCGTGTCAGATTGAAGGATTATTTTGAAAGCCCTAGACTTGCCGAGATTGCATGCGTGCATTGGACACTGCAGAAGCATCTCTTATGGGGTCTATCAATCTCCCTGCACGAGATACAGTTCCAGCCCTGGGTGGTTCACGCAACCATGGGGAAGGTCAGGGATTGAGTCATGCAGGGGTTGTTTATAATGATTGCAATTACACAGTACAGAAAAGCAAGTCCCAGGACTCTGTAGCGGCATTCATTCACTATATGTACCAGGACCTCTCTCTCAGACATACACAGAAGCGATGGGAGGGGTGGACATTATGGCTACAGTGCATATAGTATGCAGGGAAAAGCTGAGGGTCTGCGCTTTATGTCCCTAAACACACTGCCCAAAATGCAAACTCTTCTATCACTGGCCTGCCTTTGTCCTCAGTAACAATTGGTGTCGGTGGAGTACTAATGTATGGCGCAAAAGAATTGAAGGCGTGCAATTGGGTACACTGAGCCCCATGGAGAGTGGGGACGTGACGCAGTTAGCGCTATGAGCGGGAGCCTGGTGAACACGGACAACGGGAAGGGACGGGGACAACAGGAGGGGGTCGGGAGCATGTTGAACACGGACAACGGGAGGGGGGGGCTGGAGCAATGGGAATGCGCACAACAGGAGGGGGCGGGAGTAAACATACACAGAAGCGATGGGAGGGGTGGACATTATAGCTACAGTGCACGTGGTATGCAGGGAAAAGCTGAGGGTCTGCGCTTTATGTCCCAAAACACACTGCCCAAAATGCGAGCTCTTCCATCACTGGCCTGCCTTTGTCCTCAGTAACAATTGGTGTCGGTGGAGTACTAATGTATGGCGCAAAAGAAATGAAAGCGTGCAATTGGGTACACTGAGCCCCATGCAGAGTGGGGACATGACGCAGTTAACGCTATGAGCGGGAGCCTGGTGAACACGGACAATGGGAGGGGACAGGGACAATGGGAGGGGACGGGGACAACAGGAGGGGGTCGGGAGCATGTTGAACACGGACAAGGGGAGGGGGGGGCAGAAGCAATGGGAATGAGCACAACAGGAGGGGGCGGGAGCAAAGTGAAACACAACAGGAAATTCAATAAAGAAGAAGTACGAGCGCGCGCCATTGCAAGACATGTGTTTCTATTATCGCGCCTGTGTGTGCACCCTAATAGAAACCACGTGACGGCCTATTGGTGTCTATTACGCGCACCAAGCGCGTAATAGACACCAATAGGCCGTGGGCGGAGCAACGCGCCCGCCTTCGGCCAATTGCGTGCAGTCTTTTATAAAAAGACGAACGCAAAGGCCAATGGGGTAGCACAAAAGGAATCGCACACGCACGAGCGTGTGCGATTCGTAGGTCAGTGCTAAAACCCCATTTTTTATTACAAAATGCCTCGCGCTGCGAAGCACTGCTTCGCAGTGCAACGCAGGTTGCGATACCTAAAAAGGAAATAACAGAAACCCTATTTTCTACATAAGGTGGACAAAATGTATAAAAGCTTTCCACCGGTCACTACCAATATTGATCAGAGGGTAGTGTACAAGTTCAGGGGACCCATGATAGATAAAACACTGGATTTCTTTTCCCAAATATCACTCACTGAGACTGAGTCTCTCTGTTTGAAAATCAAATCAGGCTCCCCAGATGATTCTTTGAGTCCAGACCAATTTTGCCAATTTCGCAATCTCATTTTACCAGTGGCTAGGGAATTGATTACTCTATTCCTGACCTCAGCATATATACCATTAGCTTGGAAGCACGCCAAAGTGATATCCCTCTTGAAGAAAGCATTGTTAGACCCATCTGAACCGGGTAACTGTCGCCCCATCTCCCAGCTCTCTTTTCTAGCCAAGGTGGTTTAATCCCATGTCAATACTATTCTGACAGATTTCATTGAGGAAATTGCCATCCTGGACCCCTCGCAAAATGGCTTCAGAGCCCATCACAGTACTGACTCTGTTGGCAGTGACTAAGGAGATTCATAGTAGCTTAGACAATGGAAATTCTGCGGCCTTAATTCTTTTGGATTTAAGTGTCGCGTTCGACACTCTCTCGTATGAAATATTACTGTGCACGTTACAGGAGATATGGATTGGGGGCTCGGCCTTGGCCTGGTTTCGCTCCTTTTTAGAGGGAAGAACTTTCCAGGTCACAGTGCCATCCTACCACTCCCAGGAGACATGGGGTTCCGCAAGGATCGATACTGAGCCCTGTTCTCTTTAACATCTATGTACATCCCGTGGCAGTGGTGGCAAAAAGGAGAGGGGTTGTCATTGGTTTCCTATGCCGACGACACCCAATCAGTCATCGCCTTTTCTAAGAAATGCAATAATAATCTCACCAAATTTAAGGAGGATATGATGGTAATCACCAATTGGCTGACTATAAACTGCTTGCAGCTAAATGCTAGTAAGTCGGAAATTCTGCTTTTCGGGAGAGACAGCGATTTGTAGTCAGAACAATGGTGGCCAGACGAATTAAAACCAGCACCTCTGACAAAGGAGGCGGTCAAGAACCTGGGCTTTTGGATCGATAGAGGTCTCTCTTTTGACGCTCAATTCAAATTTGTCGCAGGGACCTGCTTCTGGCTCCTGAGAGAGGATTAAAACCTCTTCTTGGTTTTTTTGAGCCCAAAGTCCGGCCGACTATTTTACAGGCTACAGTTTTATCCAGACTTAATTATGGCAATTCCCTATATTTAGGTGCTAATCACTCCTGTATTCAGAGCCTTTAGAGAATACCAAACACAGCAGCCCGTACCCTACTGCCGTTTCCAAAATCTTTTTCACTGTCTACGTTTTTACCTAAACTACACTGCCGATAGGGAAAAGAATCCAGTTTAAGACACTTTGCTTTGCCCATAAAATCTTGACTCAACAAGCTCCTCCGGTACTAGCAGACTTGTTAACACCGTACGTCCTGAGCCGTCTTCTGTGGTCAGCTGACCAAGGGTTGGCACGCACCCCCAGAGTTTTAAGAGCCAGAGCTGGTGGTCGTTCTTTTAAAGTTTTGGCTGCCAAACTCTGGAACTCCCATCTGACTGCTATTGGAGGGCTCCAAAATCACATAGCTTTTCGGAAAGCCATAAAGACCTGGCTTTTCCCAGCGTAATTTGTCTCCTCTTTCCCCGAATTGTCTTTACTTACGGGCATTCTTGGTAGCGCTGGGAAGCCCTGTCACTGGGGCAGCTATGAGCTGTATAAATCAGTTAATAATAATAATAATAATTATGTTGCGGCACATAAATATCACGATTTGTTGTGACAGTTGGAAATGCATTGCCAGGGTACCACATGAACATATCATTGCTGTTCTATCACCCAATGACTCAACTTTAGTTATATTGGACACTTCCTGTCCGATCAACAGACTGAAAGGATCTTAATAACGAACACATCATAGGCACTTAAAGGCATATTAGAGGACAGGAGTTGTATATTTTGTTGGTCTTGTGATAAGTACCTAGTGCACACCTCTAATTCTACATATCTTTGCAGACAACATTCCTATTGTAGTACATTGCTGGGGTTTGCTACATCTAAAATGCCCACTGTCTTGCTGTCTTAAGATTATTATTTACTCAGGTTTGCCTAGAATTCACCAGTGTGCACAAATCATGTTCACTAAGACTCAAGCACAGGTAACCAAACCTACCTGAAGAAGCAACATGTACTGGCATGGATTGAGAAATTAGACTATTCTGTTGAGGAGGTTTAGTACAAGGGGATACCTCTCAATTAAGAAGCTATGTGAGCAAATGTGAAGCACCACATAACCAACATAGCCAGAGAGGTTTTCCAAGGATCGCAAATCTCAACACTTCAGTCTCAGTTAGTTCTGACTTTGCTTGACAGTCATTCTACTCAATGGCTGTAATCTATTACTGTAATAGGTTCCTGTTGCACTCTGGCCCAGTACACTTTGCAGGAAACATTAAATAAAAAATAATTAACTAGTCTCTGGCCTAGTATGGCCCCTTGAGTTATTTGCAATCTCTGCTCTCCATTCACACCTTTGTGCTTCTCATCGCATCCAGGGTTTGTAGCTTTGTCAGTGTGCCAGGGGGTGCTCCCACCACAATGGATCTTCCTCCCTCAATTCAACCTTTTGTGATGGTTCTAGCTCTCTATGAGGCAAGCACTGGTGCACAAACAAACTCATGCTCCCCTTTCCAAATTCATCTCATCTAGGGCCAGATGTAGGTAAATTTAATTTACCGACTCTAGAATACCGAATTTTACCGATTCGGTATTCTAAATTCGGTACATGAGATTTAGGTAAAAATTCGGTAATTTTTACCGAATCGGTATGATTCGGTAATTACCAAATCGGTATTTACCGATTCGGTAATTGCCATTGATTCCTATGGGCCTTGAGGCCCATAGGAATCAATGTCAATTACCGAATTGGTAAATACCGATTCGGTAAAATTACCGAATTGACAAGGGGGACAGGGTGTCACTTTGACACCCTGTTGCACCCCTGTTTCTGACTTGTGTGCCATGTGACACACATACATGCCCTTAGGGCATGTATGTTTGCCACATGGCACAGGTGTACATGCACAGATGTGAATGTACACAGGAATTCGTTATTTACCATGAAATAGTATTTCATGGTAAATAACGAATTCTTAAGGGCCTGTGGCACTATTTTAAGTGCCACCTACATCTAGATTTACCGATTCTGTAAATTTACCGATTCGGTAAATTTACCAATTTGGTAAATTTACAGAATCAGTAAAATTTGGGCCCCCTACATCTCAAAAACCAAATACCGGTGGGTAACGGCCGAAATCAGCCGTTACCAACCGGTATTTGGTGACCTACATCTGGCCCCTAATGTAGTATTCTCACTTAAGCCTAAAGTCTTTCTGCAATGTCCATTGCTAGCCCCAAGAAATGTAACCGTCTGTTGTTTGTGTCCATCGTCGGGAATCATAAGTAGTCAATATACTATCTCTCTAATGAAAATAAAAATTAAACCAGAAATTAAATATACCAAAAAGTCTTTTCAATATACTATTACAACCATTTAAGGAAAGGGCAAATGGTGCAACCATCATTCAGTCCTGGGAACCTTTCAACCCTACTCGAGAGGTCCTTTGAAAATGGGTGCAGCCACCCAAGCATGAAAATTACCATCACCCACTCTCTCTGCCCCTCAAGTCAAGAGCGGTATAAAATGGCTTACCAGCACTGCTTCAGCAAGGAGAGAGGAGTGGAGGTAAAAGCCGGGGGATTGGTTGCTTAAACAAGATTGCCACACGATTCCATGTAAGTTGGCCGGACTAGGGAAAGTAGTGTATAGTAGTGTGGGTGAGCAAGAGGCACCATCTTAAAAAAGAAAGAAAGATAAAGCTGACAGAGCGCAAAGGCAGCAACAAAGAAAAGCCTTTATGGAAAAGGAGCACCCCATAAGGCAAATAAATGTTTTCTAATGAGTGTATTTGCTGTGGTGTTGCATCAAAAGGACAGGGGCAACACTAGGATAGTTCTGTTGCTATGGGAGCTACCTGGTCCAATGCAGCCCCTCTCCCCTACAACCCTCCACATTTGTAGGGTGAAAACAGAGCTCTGCATCGCTCAAAGTTACGAATTAGTAACCCCAGGAGAAGGCAGGATCAGCTTGAAGAATTCATAGGGCATTGGCTCTGTGAAGGCCTGGGATGTGGGGAATCTTGGTGCCAGTTGTCCCGAGAGGTTGATCAGCAACTGTTTTTTATTTGATGTGATGATTATGGAATATGTGTCAAGTCAAAAACATTGACTGGGTTATTATAAATAGTAAATATCACAGTGTTTTTCCTACTAGTAGGCGGATGTTTTTTTAGTAATCTGATTGCGATTTCCAAAGGCTGAAGGCATGATATTTTTAGGGCAAATCGGCACCGTTTGAGGTAACAGGTTTGACATTTTGGTATTGGATAGTAAATGTTACCTATCTTCTATACTAATATAATAAAGAGAGAGCCCAAACCTTTGAGGCGGGTAAACTCAAGAACTACAGCACCAATCGGAGCACCCAATACAGCATTGCAAACTACAGTATCAGCAGATGGTCATAGGCTATACAGCAGCCCAACATATACATTAGAAAGGGAAAAGAACGTTTTGTGAAAAGTAGTCTGTTGTGGGCTTGTGCGTTGTGGGATTCGGCAAAAGAGAAGTGTTCTGTGTGGGACTAGCATTCCAATATGAGTGGGCGTGTCCTTTAGAATTGTTGCAGGCGTTGGACGTTGACGCGATGTTGTGAGTCTAAGTGGCGTAGGCTGGAGCGGCCAAACACGTTCGGGGATGGAGCGAACACACATGTTCGCATATTGCAGGGAGCGGTCAAACACGCTGGAACACGTTCGGGGATGGAGCGAACACCGGAAAAACACGTTCGCAGCTGGAGCGTGTTAAGGTACAGTGGCGTCGGCTACAGCATGCCCGGACAACGTCGGGACGGGCTGCTAGTGTTTAATAAAACTGCACTTTGTAGGATTCTAAGAACATAACAGTAGGCTTCCATTACTGATTTTTAGCAGAAAGGACACAGTCTGTATGCCTAACTTTCCTTGGGCATCTACAAGGACCTCTGTAACTGGGCTCTTAACATTTTTATTCTCACCTTCATTGAGGTTACTGTTTGGTCTATTGTGCCAACTATTCACTGGGTGTATATTTGTGATTCTGTGCCTAGCATTTTCCTTTCTTCCATTAAAGTAAGTTTTTCTTTTTTTAAAGAAAAAGCACTGGCTGGAGAATGATGTGTGTTATTATATGCATTACTGAGTTCTGAGTCTCGAACCCACATGTCAAGCTATCCTGGCTGATAACGGCTGATAGCCAGAAACCGGTCCTAGGATGCTTGATTCCGGTCCAGGAAAGACATGGCTTGGCACTTTGGGCTGGACTGCTCCCATGAGGCACAGGGTCAAGGCTGATTTGCATATGGCCATGTCTGAACTGGGGTGGGGTGGAGTGCAAACAAACGATGGATTTAGGCCCAGATCTCTGTACTGGGGTGAATGTATGACATTGTTCTGCATTCTGTCCATCAACTGTTGTTTTTGCAGTCGCAAATTGCAACTATGTGCAAATAGGCACATTTGTGCATGCAATTTACCACTAACCAGAAACAGGTGGTAACCAGGCCCAACCTATAAAAACAGCCCCAGAATGCATCAGAAACCTTTCTACAATAGCTGCCCTGTTCGTGATAGCAAGGAGGTGGTGGATATTGGCTGAGGCGGAAACAAGAGTGGATATTCAGAGTCAGGCTAACATTGCTGGATAAGATAGAGGAGGAGATTTATGGCCAGACAGGCTGAGTAGCACTATCATTCTAGACCTCATAGACACCTTGAAGCCACAACTTGAGAACAGAAACTTGCGCAGCAATGCAATTCCCACACCTGTGCAGGTCTTGTGCTCCCTCCACCTTTTGGACACTGGTAGCTACCAGGATGTCATTGTAGTGGCTGGTGGTGTGTCTCAGACTGCACTTTCGTTTTTTTTCTGTAATTTCCTAGACACCATTCTGTACCACATCCATCAACACATTTACATGCCAAGGGATGATCAGAAACTAGATGAAACAAAACGTGATTATTACAGCTTAGCAAGGTTCCCACAGGTCATGGGGTGCATTCCCACATAGAATACATCTTCTGTAATAGGAAAAGCACTCATTCCCTCAACATCCAAGTTGTCTGTGATGCACAAAACATCCTCACAGACCTGGTAGCAAATTCCCGGAAAGCACACATGATGCATACATTTTGAGACACAGTGGCATACACCAAAGGTTAGAAACCTGTAACTTTGATGATGGATACCTCCTAGGTAATGATATTACCAGGATGTCATTGCAGTGGCTGATGGTGTGTCTCAGAGTGAACTTTCGTGTTTTTTCCATAATTTCCTAGACGCCATTCTGTACCACATCCATCAACACATTTACAGGCCAAGGGATGATGAGGAACTAGATGAAACAAAACTAGATTTTTACAGCTTAGCAAGGTTCCCACAGGTCATAGGTGGAACCCATGTGCCCCTATGTCCCCCATCCCACATAGAATACATGTGTCGTAATAAGAAAAACGCTCATTCCCTCAAAATTCAAGTTGTCTGTGATGCAAAAAACATCATCACAGACCTGGTAGCAAAATTCCCGGGAAGCACACATGATGCATACATTTTCAGACACAGTGGCATATACCAAAGGTTAGAAACCTATTACTTTGATGATGGTTACCTCTTAGGTAATGATGTTACCAGTCCCCAGATAAATGTTTTAGCACTTGTATGTCTGTAAGCATATAATCTCACCATAATATATCTCACAACAGGTGAAAGTGTGTATGCCCTGCGGCCATGGATACTCACACCGTACCTGTCTCCCAACAATATACATGAAAGACATCAGGGCACACAGATACTCCAGGACGGTGATTGAGTGCACTTTTGGGATCTTGAAATCGCTCTGCAGGTGTCTACACAAGAGTGGCGGAGCTCTGCAGTATGTACCAGAGACAGTCTGTAAAACTGTGGTAATATGTGCCATGCTGCACAACACGGCCTGCAGGGGTGGATTGCCCATGGATGTTTCTGACACAGATTCTGTGGATGAGGACCCAGGACCGCCTGCCCAAAAGCAAAGGGATGGCAGCGCTGCTGCAGAGGGGAGAAGGCGCCGGGACCAGATTGCCAACAACCATTTTTAAAGGAACGTACACATTATTTACCCACTCACCTGCACATAAGACAGAACAAATTGTGACTATCAATTATTGCTTTATTGTACAAGTATCCACAAACAAACTAAGGAAAACCTGCCCATCAGAAAATGCAGGTCTAAACTACAAAGTAACTCCATTGTGGTTACATCACCACAACATTGAAAGGATATGTGGCAAAAATATTGTTCAGTGACCCTACACAGATCATTTTTTGCCACTCCGCCCAGCCTGGCCAGAGCTGCCACTTCCCAATCCAATGTGCCGGCTTCTGCTACGGTGCATCACAGGTGTCTCCGTAGCAGAGACGCTACTGTGGCTTCACGCCTCACTATCTGTGCCACCCATGGCACCTCCACCAACAATAACATTTGCCTGCAGTGTTTCCACTGCTGCAGTGATCCTCTCCAGACCACGAGCAACATCCCCACTGTAGTGGCCAATCCCCACCTGGAGCCCCAAGGTGCGCTTGCTGTGTTGGCTTGTTGCATGAGTAAGCCTGTAGATGGCCCGGCTCAGGGCGTCCAATTTGTGCCCCCTACTGCGCTCCATGCGCCTAAGCTGTGCCCTTTCCTCCGCCCATTCTTTGGCTAGGTCAGCAACTGTGTTTGTGAGGGCATCCAGTTTTGCTTCCAGCCGGGTCTGATTTTCAGTAAGTTTGTCAGAAATCATGCTGAAGCCCTGTGTCATCCTCTCATTCATCTGCCTCTGTGTCTTCTTTTGCAGTCGCTGCATTTGCAACATTGCCCGACCCAGTGCTCCAGACATGAGCTGACTGACTGCTCCAGCAGAGGACACACTTTGCATCCACCGTAGGGACTGCTGGGTTGGTTGTGACATACGGACCCTGGTGGCCAGAGAGCGTCGGGAGGTTGGTGCCTGCAGTGAGGCTGGTGTGACACTGGCTGTGGCCTGTGATGTAGTTGGTGCATCAGTTGCTGGCACTTCTGAAGAACTGGGCCCACTTGTTTCTCCCACATCCTGCCCTTCCTCCATCTGGGCCAGCTCCGGGCTACCTGCAGTGTCACCAGAATTCTGCACTCCTCCCAGTGGTGTGTCTATGTGCCAAAAGATGAAAGAAGAAAATAAAATATGTGAGTCACTGTTTCAGTGGTGTTGCGATGTTTATCAGCTCAAGTCAGTCCTTACTACACTGTAAAGCTTTGACTGGGTTATTATGAATAGTAAATATCACACATGTGTTTTTTCTACTGGTAGGCAGGAGTTTTTGTTAGTAAGCTGATTGTGATTTCTACAGGCTGAAGGCATGATCATTTTATGGTAAATAGGAACCGTTTGAGGTAACAGGTCTGACATTGGATAGTAAATGTTACCTACGTTTAATAAAACTGCACTTTCTAGGATTCTAAGAACATAACAGTAGGCCTCCATTACTGATTTTTAGCAGAAAGGGCACTGTCTGTAGGCCTAACTTTCATTGGGCATCTACAAGGCCTTCTGTAACTGGGCTTTTACATTTTTATTCCCACCTTCATTGAGGTTACTGTTTGGTCTATTGTGCCTACTGTTCGATGGATGTATATTTGTGATTATGTGCCTAGCATTTTCCTTACGTCCGTTAAAGTACGTTTTTCTTTTTTTAAAGAAAAAGCACTAGCTAGAGAATGATGTGTGTTATTATATGCATTACTGAGTTCTGAGTCTCAAACCCACATCAACGCCCTGACGGAGCATTGGACTGCTCTGCCCTTGCTATCTTGAGCGCCAACTGCAGAAGGGGTGTGCTTAGTTTTCAATTTAGGATGAACATATTACAGGACCCCTTAACGTCCATGGTTAACAACCTCAATAGACACTACTGGGGCCCTATAACCCCTGCATGCCCTTGGCACCCCAACATGTCCTGAGAGCAGGGATACAATTGAAGGGGGCACAGACTAGTGCTTGCTAATCTGAATGTTTTGCATGTTTCGTAAGCCCTGTCATCAGTAACTGATGTATGCTCAGCATATAATAGGTACTAGGTTGCTACATAGTGCATCTATGTTCATTGAAGCTTCGGAAGCAGGTACTGAAAGTTAGAGCAGGAGAGCAAAGATGAGTAGGGCCACGAAGAGTTACACCAATGTGAAGGCAAGCAACCTTTCCAGACATACCTGCCAATAAATGTGTCTCTGGGCGGGCCACAAGGCAATAATATCACCTCTGTGAAAACATTGCATGCATATTGCCCAAGAACATCTCCACTTAATAATTTTTATTTGTAAAGCGCAAACATATCATCCCTCAAGGGTTTCATGGCACAGGGGGCGTTGGGGAGATTAAGGGTCCAGATGTACAACCATTTGGCATGCGCAAAATCGTTGGCAAAATGATTTGCGCATGCAAAAATGGCTGTACGCAATGTACGAAATGCACTCGCAAATGTCAAATTTGTGCTGTGATAGAATAGCGACTACAAAAAAAAGTGGCAGCTACTTGCGTCCCCAAAATAGCGAATCTCAAAATGTGACTTGCAAAATAAATGTAGGGACCTATCGCAAATTGCGACTATGTGCAAATAGGCACATTTGCGCATGCAATTTACCACTAACCAGAAACAGGTGGTAACCAGGCCCAACCTATAAACCAGCCCCAGAATGCATCAGAAACCTTTCTACAACAGCTGCCCTGTACGTGATAGCAAGGAGGTGGTGGATATTGGCTGAGGAGGAAACAGGAGTTGATATTCAGAGTCAGGCTAACATTGTTGGATAATATAGAGAAGGAGATTTATGACCAGTACAGGCTGAGTAGCACTGTCATTCCAGACCTCATAGACACCTTGAAGCCACAACTTGAGAGCAGAACCTGGCGCAGCAATGCAATTCCCACACCTGTGCAGGTCTTGTGCTTCCTCCACCTTTTGGCCACTAGTAGCTACCAGGATGTCAATGCAGTGGCTGGTGGTGTGTCTCAGAGTGAACTTTCGTGTTTTTTCCATAATTTCCTAGACACCATTCTGTACCACATCCATCAACACATTTACATGCCAAGGGATGATGAGGAACTAGATGAAACAAAACTAGATTTATACAGCTTAGCAAGGTTCCCACAGGTCATAGGTGGAACCCATGTGCCCATATGTCCCCAATCCCACATAGAATACATGTGCCGTAATAGGAAAAGCACTCATTCCCTCAAAATCTAAGTTGTCTGTGATGCAAAAAACATCATCACAGACCTGGTAGCAAAATTCCCGGGAAGCACACATGATGCATACATTTTCAGACACAGTGGCATATACCAAAGGTTAGAAACCTATTACTTTGATGATAGTTACCTCTTAGGTAATGATGTTACCAGTCCCCAGATAAATGTTTTACCACTTGTATTTCTGTAAACATATAATCTCACCATAATATATCTCACAACAGGTGACAGTGCGCATGCCCTGCGGCCCTGGATACTCACACCGTACCTGTCTCCCAACAATATACATGAAAGACATCAGGGCACACAGATGCTCCAGGACTGTGATTGAGTGCACTTTTGGGATCTTGAAATCGCTCTGCAGGTGTCTACACAAGAGTGGCGGAGCTCTGCAGTATGCACCTGAGACAGTCTGTAAAATTGTGGCAATATGTGCCATGCTAAACAACATGGCCTGCAGGGGTGGATTGCCCATGGATGTTTCTGACACAGATTCTGTGGATGAGGACCCAGGACCGCCTGCCCAATAGCAAAGGGATGGCAGCGCTGCTGCAGAGGGGAGAAGGCGCAGGGACGAGATTGCCAACAACTATTTTTAAAGGTACGTACACATTATTTACCCACTCACCTGTACATAAGACAGAACAAATTGTGACTATCAATTAGTGCTTTATTGTACAAGTATCCACAAACAAACTAAGGACAACCTGCCCATCAGAAAATGCAGGCCTAAACTACAAAGTAACTCCATTGTGGTTACATCACCACAACATTGAAAGGATATGTGGCAAAAATATTGTTCAGTGACCCTACACAGATCATTTTTTGCCACTCCGCCCAGCCTGGCCAGAGCTGCCACTTCCCAATCCAAGGTGCTGGCTGCTGGTATAGTGCATCACAGGTGTCTCCGTAGCAGAGACGCTACTGTGGCTTCATACCTCACTATCTGTGCCACCCATGTGCAACATTCCGTCCAACATCTTGTGTGTTTAGCTGATCACCCTATGTGGGAAGGGTATGCCCAGACGTGGGTCCCATGCTCACTATGCCACTGGAGTCAAGCTATCCTGGCTGATGACGGCTGATAGCCAGAAACCGGTCCTAGGATGCTTGATTCCAGTCCAGGGAAGACATGGCTTGGCAGTTCGGGCTGGACTGTTCCAATGAGGCACAGGGTCAAGACACAGGGTCAAGACGGATTTTCATATGGCCATGTCTGAACTGGGGTGGCATGGTGAGCAAAATAACAATGGATTAAACCCAGATCTCTGACTGGGGGTGAATGTTTTGCCAATGTGCAACATTCCGTCCATCATCTTGTCCATCATCTTGTGCGTTTTGACCTCCACCAACAATAACATTTGTCTGCAGTGTTTCCACTGCTGCAGTGATCTTCTCCAGGCCACAAGCAACATCCCCACTGTAGTTGCCCTTCTCCACCTGGAGCCCTAAGGTGCGCTTGCTGTGTTGGCTTGTTGCATGAGCAAGCCTGCAGATGGCTCTGATCAGGGTGTCCAATCTGTGCCCCCTGCTGCGCTCCATGCGCCTAAGCTGTGCCCTTTCCTCTGCCGATTCTTTGGCTAGGTCAGCAACTGTGTTTGTGAGGGCATCCAGTTTTGCTTCCAGCCGGGTCTGATTTTTCAGTAAGTTTGTCAGAAATCACGCTGAAGCCCTGTGTCATCCTCTCTTTCATCTCCCTTTGTGACTTCTGTTGCAGGCGCTGTATTTGCAACATTGCCCGACCCAGCGCTCCAGACATGAGCTGACTGGCTGCTTCAGCAGAGGACACACTTTGCATCCACCATAGGGACTGCTGCGTTGGTTGTGACATACGCACCCTGGTGGCCAGAGAGCGTCGGGAGGTTGGTGTCTGCTGTGAGGCTGGTGTGACACTGGCTGTGGCCTGTGATGTAGTTGGTGCATCAGTTGCTGGGACTTCTAAAGAACTTGGCCCACTTGCTTCTCCCACATCCTGCCCTTCTTCCATCTGGGACAGCTCCGGGCTGCCTGAAGTGTCATCAGATCTCTGCTCTCCTCCCAGTGGTGTGTGTATGTGCCAAAAGATGAAAGAAGAAAATAAAATATGTGAGTCACTGTTTCAGTGGTATTGCGTTGCGATGATTATCAGCTCAAGTCAGTCCTTACTACACTGTATATGTTACAGACTACATCTCCCATGATGCAACATTGGCGTTGCTTGTTTTTTGGGAAGGGATGTTTGGCTGTGGATGATTAGTATGCATACACAGAACAGACTTTAGTGGCAATTCACACATCACCAACACAATTCTCACTTACCAGGATTTTTTTGCTGGATGTGATGTGTCAAAGCTCCCTAACCCTACAACAGCAGCCCTCTCAAGGGTATCTTCCACCATGGCTTCAGCAGCTGAAGGTGCCGATGTAGTGGATGGCCCACCTCTGGTCCATTGTGCCTCTAGCGGACGTGCTGCCAACCTCTCCTTGGCCCTGTGTGCAGATCGTACCAGCTCTTCCTAATGTATGTATGTATGTATGTATTGGCGTTCTTGTACAGTGTCGTCAATGGACCTGTGTGCCAGCCCAAGGGTATTTATGTGCTGCTGCATACAACGCCAGATCTTGCGTTTGTCTGACTGTGGCACAAGGTGTGAGGCATTTCCAAATAGCTCTTCATGGTGGTTGCAGCATTCCTCAGTTAGGATGTCCAGCTCCTTTTCGGCAAGCTTCAGCTTCCTCAGCCTCTCCTTAGCATCCTTCTAGCTGGCCTTGCTGCTCATACTGTCGGTCATGCTCACACAGCAGTGTTGCACTGACCTGCTGCACCTGGACATGTGCTTAGGATTTTGCTCGAGAATATCCTTGGGGCCCTTCAGCTCAAGCAGGAACTGTTTTCCATGTGTTTTTTCAAACTCCCAATTTGCTAGTGGAATTTTGGCCTGTTTCTATCACACAATCGCTATTTGCGTAGGCAAAAAGGTGATTTTTAGCATTGGTCGCTTTTAGCCTTCCTTTTTGCAACTGCAAATTGACGGGACCCGAAATTGCATTGCGAGTCATTATTGACTCGCAATCATGTGTTGTCTCCCGTTCGTAGGTACCAATTTACGACTCGCAATTGCGAGTTGCAATTTATTGGTAATTGTGAGTCGCAATATTTAGCGTTCGTACATATGGCCCTAAGTGAGCTATTTCACATGATGCTGAGATGAGCTGCCGCCGGCGATAAAACTGCGGGCTACGCACTCTGGAGTCAACCGCTCTGGCCGAAGCACCACATTGCACTTTCCAATCGAGAGAACAGTTAAATGAGGAAAATAATACGACACTCATATTATATTACTAGATATTTTCTAACCAACATATACTTCTAAGGGGCAATGTGGAAAGAATACAAAAGACATGATGAGCAATTGAGAGAAGGTGCTGGTCAGATTAGTAAACTGTGGACAAACAAACAAATGGTGCCTTACGACAGACATTTATAGCAGTGAAGAACAAGTGAGAACCATCAGAGTGGAGATAAATACAAGCACATTCAAGTTAGTCATAATTGACATGGCCTAGCTCACAAAAAGAGAAAAAAGACAAACAAAAGAATGATAAGAGAGGGAAGACTGAAACGGCAAGTTGTGGAGATAACCTTGGCTCTTGGATTAGTACTGTGCTGTTGTTGACTACAAGAGGTAATAGGAAGAAAAGATGCCAATAGCAGCATTCACCGATACATAATAATGGAAACAGTAAGAGCAATACATAACATGGGCAATAAGAGAGAAACTGGTCATTATAAACCAACTACACTCTTAGATGCAGTAGGTACACTCTTAATTTAAACAGGATCACAGGATGAGTGGATGGAAAGAGCATAGTGAGCAGTGAAAAGGTAAGGTTCCGCAAACTCACACAAAAACAGTATTTCCGACTACATCTCATCTGTGCAACATTCTCTAAATTGAAAAAGTGTCAATATACACTACCTTTATAGATTTAAAAATAGCCTTTAACCTGGTAAATAGAGAGAGTTTGTGGTTCGCTTTGAAAAAAGCATAACAAGTCTAAGTTCCTAAAATTGCTTAGTTTTATTAAAGGAACTACATAACGCTGCCCCCGGAAAGCTCGTAGCATCTTTTGATGTTCTAAAAGGAATAAGGCAAAGTGGTGTGAACGCCCCTATTCTTTTAAGTCTATTTTTCAATGATCTGAGGATACCTGAAAGAACTAATCCAATGAGGAGTGGGTGCCAGCTCCAATCCTCTTAATCGCAAAACATACCAAACTTCTAACTCTTAATGAGTTTCAATGTGTTGACTGCTAACCGCAGTCACCAAACATTGCCAAATACAGGGATCTATTTTCATTAGGTTTGGGTGAAATTTGGAAAAGACCACATGGGCTCACTAACGGTGCTACAGGGGTGGCAGAAAAAGACATGAGAGTTGTGTCCTTCATAGGATCGTATTAACATAAAAGGCACGGCCAGAGATGGATAAGAATAATACATTAATCAAATGTACCTTCATGAGCTTTTTTGAATCTACAAAGAATTGGGTAGGATCTGAAAATATACATGGAATATGATCTTGGAATAGCATTTCTAGGGAAACAGAGATTAAAGTGGCTTAAGTGATGTTCTAGCCACAAGATCTGCCCATATTCTGTGCAATTTGCCAATGTACCCAGGGGCTTATTTATGGGATTTTGGCACAGGGCAACCTTGCTACCCTGCCCTATGCCAAAGTCAAAGAGCAGGAATGCACCGTATTTAAGCAATATGGTGCATTCCTGTCCTTTCTCCCTGTGCTAGTGCCGTTTCGGCAGCATAGTGCCAACGTAGGTATTCATGCATCATGGTGCAAGGGTGCCTCCGTTGCATGCAGGATTGTTTTTGTGCAGGAAGGGGCAATCCTAAGAGGCATTTTCCTCAGGAAAAAATGAGGAGAAATAAAAATATTTCTCATCAATACCCCTCAACTCGGGAGGTGCACGGATGTGGCGCTTACCCAGGTTTGCATCACTTTGTAAATCTAGGGCAGAATCAAATTCCATGGGTGCTGAGTGGCAAAATCCATGGCAAGGCCAATGAAACACCTTACAGGAGCAGAGGAAGGCGAAGCCGCGGTCTGCGCTGCGTCGCTTAACTCATGATTTATGAGGCCACTCAAAGCCACACAGGGTGGCTTTTCGTGGGTTCCGAAATTGAAATGAGAGCTCTGCGTAACGCATATACCACTTTACGTGGTGCAAAAATGATGCAGGGCTTTCATAAATAAGCCCCCAGTCTTTGCCGCAGATGCTTAATTTGCTGCAGCTACAACTCTCCCGTTTGGAAAGTTATGAGAAAGTCGTATAGAAGATCAATTCCGGGGCAGGGGCTCGAAAGAGGATGTAGCAACCTAGGAATCTGATTATTTTCTTTCATATGATTTCTTGTTTTGAACCTGCACCTCTTTTGAGTGTTGTGCTTTTTAACCCTTTGAGTGCTCATGACGGCTCCACGCCGTCACGAGCTCATGACGGCGTGGAGCCATCATGCCGCTGCCCCTCCGCGGCTCAAATTCCCTGCCTGTGCGGGCGAATTAATGAGCGAGCGTGGCCATGACGGCTACACGCTGTCTTGAGCACACGCCGCCCGTGACTCATGACGGCGTGGAGCCGTCATAAGTACCGGAGCGCCATGCCCACCCTCTTTTTACTAAAACTTTAGTCAGTTCACATAATTGTTGCATTACTTTCACCCCTGTCTGAAGAGGGAGAACTCCTGAGGTGAGTGTGGTCAGGATAGCTTTGGTCTAACCTGTGAGTGCAGGAGATTAAATGGGGTTAAAAGTGGGTCTGCAAATTCGTTCTCTTAATTAGAACTCATTTGAGGAGTCGGGTCGTAATTATTGGTAAAGTAAAATATTTGCTTAAATATTCTGATCGTGGCACTCCAAAATAGTAATCTTGTCCAATAAAATGTTCAAATTTAAAAAACACTTCATATGAGAGTGCAATGATTTCAACAAAGGTTGAAGCACTCTTTGGCAGCTGTGTGTAATTGTATTAAAGCACTTATATATGAACTGCAGGGAACACTTACCACGAATGGTAGCATTTTAAAAGTTATTAACAGTAATATTTCCTATTGTAAAATTTCCAAATACTGCTGCCCGTTAGGACGAAGGTGGCTTGTGGGAATACCACAAAAAGTACAAGTCTCCGGGGAGAACAAGATGCTGTATAAGCAGATAAGAAACAAATAAGTAAAAAAGACAACACATTTTGAGAAAAAAAGAGTGATTTAAAGAAAAACAAAATGAAGGAAAACTGCACAGGAAGAGCTACGGAGAGATAAAGACAGTAAGGCAAGAAAATTAAAAATGGTGACATGGTGACATGTTGAACACTAAAAAGAGAGGGAGAGAATGACAAAAGAAAACAACCCATTATGGTGAAATACACTATCAAAGTAAAAAATATATATACATGAGACAGATATGTAACGATATATTTAAAAAAAGGTATGAAACAGATAAGTAATGATATAAAAAAGAATGTAGAATTAATGAAGGATAAAAAGGTAGGACTCCGTGGAGTAAGCAATTCAAAGTCGGAAAGAAAGAGATGGAAGAGAAGACTGATTGTCAACTGATCACCTCAATTGTTGCAGTTCTATTAGACCAGCAAAGACAGCAAATTGGAGGATGTAGTCAGTACCGGGATTGGGAGAAGGCAGGTCAATGGTTTGGCAAGTACTTCATTCAAATAATGTTCACTGAAGATCTTCTATTTGGTACGTTAGACAGAGGAAATAAGCTGTGGGAAACCTTAGCATACGACATAGACTTTTTAAGAATGAAATTGCAGTATACTGTTTCTTACATGTTTTCCCCGTTTGATTTTACATGGCTCAGATCTTTAAGGTCTGTCACTACAAATTTGCATTTCAGAAACTTAACCTATTGAAACAAAAAACACTCTTAATCGTGTTTACATGATACCTTACTAGAAGACATGCCAATTCCTGGACCAAACGGGGAGACGGCTTGTAAGTGCAAAATTGCCCCCACTCAGGGGGGCAGATTTACAAGAAACTGACGCATCTATGTAGATGCGTCAGTTTCCCTGTGCCTGAGTGAAAAACCCTTGTGCCACTATAGATGTGCCGTATTTACAATATGGCGCACGATGGCACAAGGATTGACAGATGCGTCAGAGATTCTGACGCATCGGTTAGCAGAAAAGTCACGCATTGTTGGAGTAGTGTCGCAAGCATGACGCAACTCCAGCAATGTGCGTTGCGGCATATTCCCAATACACTGCATCACTCCTTACGCCTGCTTCAAGCAGGCGTAAGGTTTTGACGCAGTGGCATCGTAAAAGTCACGCAGTTAAATCTTGTAGATTTCACTGCGTCACTTTTTTGAGGCTTTCCTGCGTGGCAACGCCTACCCTGCATACATTATACCTGACGCAGGTATAATGTCACGCAGGGCTTTACAACGTGACGCATCTCCCTAGATGCATCATGTTGTACATTTGCCTCACAAAAGTGACGCAACAGCAGTGTAAAAGCGACGCAAGGGGCTTGTAAATCTGCCACAGGATGTTTTTCAGTTGCTGGGCCACCAATCCCTGGCTACTAAATGGACATTGTTAATAAGTACACATTTGATTCAAATAGTACTTGAATTTTTTAAGTTGATTAGCATGTCCGAGAATCAAACATGCAAAATTCGCATAAAATTAAGATTCAATTTGCTGAAAATAATAGACAATATTTTAAAAACTAGGTAAAAAGGGAAACCAGAGTTGATAATCAGAACACTGGTTTAAACTTCAGACCAATTAACTATTGATATAGTCTCCCATTTAAGAAGGCATGGTTTTCATCTTTATATGGCCAGAATATAACTTCCATCAATCAATGAGTGTTTGAAGAGCAATGGTTTCTTACATCATAGCCCATCGACAGGTATGACGAGCCATTGCTTGTGTATTTCTATGGCTGCGTGTCCATCACAAGGAGTCAACAACCTTGCTACACCGCACTCCCAAGTGGGCCTTATTTCTTCTTTTCTTTGAAGTACTCTCTTCTGCCTCTACCAAACATCTTCATGGAAACAACAGGGGGAGAAAGAGAGGTAAAAAACATAAGGCTCTTCTGATTTATTTTCAATGATATAGTATGGTATGATTTTGACTGAAATACGTGATTGAAGACAAACCCTGAAGTTTCTCCAGCAGTGACCACCTCCTTTGAAATTGGCTGATAGCACCTCCGTGCAACGGCAATGCTTCTACAAGGATGCACCTTTGATTCAATTGCCGGGCTACGTAATGCTGTAGTGTTGCCTTTCGAGAGCCCTGTTGTTAAAGATTGACACTGAGGGCCTGATGTAGAGTCTGGAAATAGAGTACTCCATCACAAATATGACAGATATTCCGTCGGCCTTGTTGCGAGTGGATTAAGATATAATGCGCTTCTAACAGCTGGGATAACCCTTAATTTTGTGACAGAGTAAACGTCCCCCAAACCCAAATCGGGCCCTGAATTTGCTGAGCAGCGGTTCTCCGTATCCTCATTCAAATTCCAATAGGAAGAAAAAAGTTTACAAAATTCAATGTACCTGAAGCTGTTTCTTCTTTTGCTCCTGCTATGAACCAGCTTGCATTATCTTGGGTAAGGTATCCCTTCTCCTTCAGGGAATATAAACTTCCGTTCACATCACTTCTAGTTTGCAGCCCAACACCTTTTGCAATTTCGAGAGTTCGTCGTTTTCCATTTTCTTTTAGATAGCTCAAAATCTGCAGCTCTGCAAAACAACATTACAGCTGATTATTGCCACTTAAATATGTGAAAGGCCTTAGTAGCCTACAAATCAAGAAAGCACATTTTATTGTGCTGTAAATTATCTATAACGTTGTGAAAATCACACCTCTACCAATTCAAATACTGCTACGTTTTACATAATGCAATTCTAATGAACAAATTATACTTTAAAGCAATTTCAAATGCAGAGGAGCACAAGTTCAACTACGGGCACGATGTAGGTGGCCCAAATACTGGTCGTAAGGGTGAAATTCGGTAAATTTCACCGTTACCGACCGGTTATTTAGGCATTCGTGATGTAGGGATGGATTTGGCATTAAGGAATCGGTAAATAGCGATTCCTTAATACCGATTCCTAATTGGCCTTGCATTTAAGGAATCGGTAATACATATTCCTTACCGATTCCTTAAATGCAATGTAGAAAGCACATAAAAGAGTGCTTTTGGGCCTTAAGGAATCGGTAATTACCACCAACTTCAAGTTGGCGGTAATTATCAAATTCCTTTACAAAAGCACTTTCTTGCTTTTTTTATGTGCCATGTGGCACACATCCTTGCCTTTAGGGCATGCATGTGTGCCACATGTGCACACATGCACATTTCAGGGGTGCAACAGGGTGTCCTTTGGACACCCTCGCACCCTTGAAATACCTCCCGGTATCACCAATTCGGTAATACCGAATAGGTAACACTGAATGTCTTCACATTCATTCCTATGGGCCTCCAAGCCTATAGGAATGAATGGGTAGTATTTGTTATTACATTATATATTATAATGTTATAAGCTGTTTTGTAACGTGCTCAATTACTACCGGAGTATCCTGGCGCGGTATACCACTGGGGAACCCGTCCTGGCTTTCCCTGTGGGATGGTCCCTACTGGGAGTCCCCAAGGTGAAGCCAGGCCTCCCCGGCGTTGATGGGGCCGTTGTGGAGATTAGGCAAGCTAATGCCCAGAGTTGCCGAGTGAGACCCCTGGTTAGAGTAGGCACCGAGGCGAGAATTATCGAGCCCGCAGACCCTGGTCCACGACCCTACCGCGTCGGGAATTGAACCCTGGTCCCGGGCCGACTCCTGCTTCCGGGTCTGCCGCCTCTAACCAGTGAGCCACACAACTCCACACTTACAGAATCTCAATTACCAATTCGGTAATAACAGATATTAAGAATTCGGTATTGTTTACCGAATTCTTACCTACATCTGAAATACCGATTTCCAAATACCGAATCTGTAAAATTCGGTATTTAGAATTCGGTATTTCACTACTACCTACATCGGGCCCTACAACCCCAATAAAGTATATTACATAAGGGAGTATCCCTACTGCATAAAATAATATTATAAAATATATAACATATGTATGCCTGTAATGGATTTATAATTAAGGCTTCCAATTTTCCATTTTTACTGATTTTTTACAAATAAATACAGACAGGAAAAAGTGTGTTTTCTGTCTGTATTTAATTTTAAAAACAGAAAAATATTTCAAATTGTGCTTTTTGTGAAAGACTTCATGCAGTCTCATGACTTATAGGCAAAAGCTGAGCAGATAGACAGAATGGGGAGTTACAAAACAGGATCAGGATTTCTTAAATACAGGCAATATTTTTAGCATAACATTAATATGCACCCGAGGGTGTAGTGTTTTGTTATTTGTGGCTGCTTAATTTGCTAAAACGTGATAGGCATCCATGTAAGAGCGTTTAAGAGTTACATTAATGTGAAAATATACCATTTTACGACTCCATTTATTCTAAAAACACAAAATAAATATTGATAAATATCAATAAGGTAACTCAAATAAATATATGGATAAATACAGGCTGAAATGTTAAAAAAATAAACAGCACTAAACTGGGAACCCTATTTATAATACAAGGGATTCTGCAAGCCCTGTATAAACACCTGTCTCTAATTTCTTTATAATCGGCAACTTCTGAAGCACTCAGTCACCGACTGCTGTGTCAGAAATGGCCGATTTTGTGGGAAATGAACTGTGCTCTGACATTACAATGATACTGCCAGAGCCAGCAGCCAGGTGAAAGGCAGGTCAGGTCCTGGAGTAACTGTTCAAAGCAACAAAAATGAAACATTGCTTTTTTCCTTCCGTTTTTTTTAAAACTCCACAGTGCCAAGTAGAAAGCAGATACTTATAGCAACATGTTTATTGCACTCCTTGGGAAATCAAAGAAAAGCTAGAATCTTTCTTGCTGTTTCTGCTACGCCTCTTTTTTCTAAAGTGACTTCTAATCAATTGCTTCCAATATCGTTTTTCAACAACTAGCTAACTATTTTTTTTGTTGTGTTTAATTCTGCACTACACTTGTGATTCTATTTTTATTCTTCATGTTTGCAAACATGCTTTTTCTTTTATATGAAAGAGCTACGCACAAGGATTTAAGTGGTTTATGGAACAGGTGATGGTCTGACCATGTATTAAAAGGGATACAGTACCCCTTGCCATACATGACAAGGATATTGCATGTCACCTCAGAGTTCCATAACCTTATAAGGGGAATGTGGCCTTTGGCCTCATTCCTCTACATGGCCATGGAACTCCCTGGTGACTTACAATATTCTTATAATGTACAGTAAGAGGTACCATATCTCATATAAAAACCTGTCTCTAATTTTCTTATTGCAAACTAATAATTTCCCAAAAGAAGAAAATTAAGTAGCTACTCTACTTTAATATTTTATTATAATTGAGTTGTGAATGCACAATGCCTGATTCCAAAGTAAAAAAAAATGAAACTGCTGCTTACACTGTGGTAGCTAGCTTTACCACTAATCAGCTCTTCTCAACTGTGTTTTTATAAAATAAAGAGGCATTAGCAGAAAGGAAGCATTCCTGGAAGTTTGTTTATTTGTAATTTTTTTCACAGCTAGTTTATTTTATGAAACCAGGAACATCTCTGCACCTTATCACATTATGAACTAAGTTTTTAAAAATTACTTACATTAAACTGCATACATACTTTTCAACAAATTCTAAATTCACGCTGTATATTATGTTTCCATGTTTTCTACATTTATTCTACATAGCTGCAACCATAGTATCTCTTGCACGCAAAGACTAACAGACCAGGGAATTAGGCTTTTTGGAGAAAGGGTAATAATGCAACCATGTATCATAAGAAAAGAAATAACCCTTCACCATGTGTTAAAAGGATATTGCAAGTCACCTTGAAATTCCAAAACCTTATTAAGTAATTTCGGCCTTCAGCCTCATACCTCTATGCCCAAGGAACTCCTCAGTGACATGTAATGTAGGTGAAAGGTGATTCAGCCCATATATCACGTTACTGAAATGTTTTGTGACAGATTAGAGGAAAACGAATGAAGGCAGAGCTCTTTTAAAAGGGCACAAAGATAGGAAGTGACTTTCAATACTGCTTTTAAGTATGGCAGCAGATATATCACGTCACACCATCATACTCCAACCCCTTCCAATAATTGTTCTCTTTACTCTTCAGATGAAATAAATACAGTGGTCGCAGAAAATACAAAATGAATACTATGGTGCAGATATACTAATGTTTTGTGTCTGCGTTGCATCACTTTTGTTGTGCAGCCCCAACGCAAAACCCTTTTTACCATTTACTAAGCCACACAAAGCCTCTTTGTGCGGTTTAGGAAATACAAAGTAACGCAAGGCAGTGCATAGGCATAGCACTGATTTGAGTTACTTTGTGTTAGTCGGTGTTCAGTTGGTGAAACATGGGCGTTCCTATGCAACGTGGTTAACATCTACTAATCTGCCAGCTGTTACATTAGCCATCCCCGCGGATTACAAGTTTATTTACCTAAATCGAACTAGGAAAGCAGGTGGTGACATAGGGATTGCCTTTAAGAGTCACTTAAAAGTGAAATGGCTGTCGACGTGGAGTGACGCCATTATGGAACTGGGCATTTTTAGAGTTACCCTCTCTCCATCCATATCATGGGACGGGGCATTATTATACCGCCCCCAGGCCCAAAAACAAATTTCACCAACTATTTGATGGAACACATTGCTACCCATGTATTGGCCTCAAGTAATTTCACGCTACTGGGGGATTTTAACGTTCATGGGGAAAATATAACAAACCCGGAAGTCCTGCAACTTATCTCCGCCTTGAGTGATATAGGTTTATCACAAAGAGGAAGTGGTCCCACACATAATGCGGGCCACTCATTAGATCTTATTTTTTTCTAATTTTGATGGAGTAAGAGTATCTTCCCCTCTCCCCTTGGTCTGGACAAATCATTATATGATCCAATTTTTTCTTCAGATCCAGGCAAAAGGGGCCCCCCGGACTCCCCAAAATCAAATGAACCAGAGAAGAAGTAGGCCCTGGAAAAAACTCGCGCTGGAATCCTTTAATATTATTTATAATCAATTATGGGCCGATTCAGGCTATGTCCAGCAAGATCCTACGGAACTGCTGGACACGTTCAACACTATTTTTGAAAGAACTCTTGATATGATCATACCAGAGAAAAATACTACTATGGCTGCCCGACAATCTTCTGCCCCCTGGTACTCTGGTGACCTAAAAAATGAGAAATCTCGATGCAAAGCGTTAGAACGGCGCTGGAGGAGGACGAATAATAACTTAGATAAACAAGCTTTCAAATCCTCCCTATCGCACTATCAGAAATCTATCAAAGAAGTGAGATGTTCTCACCTTCGTACCCAAATAGAACAAGCAGAAAACTCGGCCAAGACTCTTTTTAACATCGTTAATGATTTCTCCTCTCCCCCGCATGTAGACAGACACCCCCCCATCCCAATCATTGGTTGACTCAATAGCTAATTTTTTCCATGACAAAATAGCCGCAATTTATTCCAATTTCACAACGGTAACGTCCACCATTTCGGACTCCACCTTACCCGAAGACAATTGCCAGATATTTACTACGGGTGGCCTAAATCAGTTCGCTGATATCTCGATAGAAGAGACTGAAAACTTACTTCGGGCGGCAAAATCTGGTTCCCCAACAGATTTGTGCCCCCCCAAGCACAATGGCCTTGCTCTCCCCTACATGTGTTCCAGCAATACAACTCATTTTTAACTCTTCCATCCATACGGGCTGTATTCCCTCCACCTGGAAGGAAGCTTATGTCCGCCCCATACCAAAGAAAATATCAGCAGATCCACAGGTGCTAGGGAATTATAGACCAATATCCCTGCTACCACTTCTGGGAAAAACTCTTGAATCATCTATAAATAAACAACTCAGCCAGTACCTGGAACGAAACAACTTCCTGGATCCATCTCAGTCTGGCTTTCGCCCCGGCTACAGCACAGAAACAGCAATTTTGGCTGTTACGGATTCCTTACGTCTTACGCTCGATGCCGGTGGTTCTATGATTCTGATTTTATTAGATCTTTCTGCGGCTTTTGATACTATATCCCATCAATTGCTGGCCGATAGACTACAGGATTGTGGCATCGGAGGCATGGCCCTGAAATGGCTAAAAACCTTTCTTACGGATAGATGCCAAACAACCATGCTAGGTACTTTCACATCTGAAAAGTTTCAGCTAGAGAAAGGCGTCCTTCAGGGCTCGTGCTTGAGCCCAACGTTCTTTAATGTTTAAATGGCCCCTTTGGCGAAGATTGTGCAACCCTTCGGCTTTGAGATTGTATCATACGCCGATGATACACAATTGTTATTCCCAGTTGGCTCTAACCATGTGGATTAGAAATCCCGGTTTTCAAGAGGAATGCTGGCTATCTCGGAGTGGATGCGGGAGAGATGCCTCCAGCTCAACCCTGGGAAAATGGAGGTGATGCTCCTAGGTAAAGCTTCCCACTACTGGTCAGCCGATTGGTGGCCAGTAGAGCTGGGCAAGGCCCCTACTCCTTCCTCATCAGTAAAATCTTTGGGTATTCAATTGGATGATAAACTTTCTATGAAAGACAACATAAAATCCATTACAGGGTCCTGCTGCCACAGCCTTCGGCTGCTACGAGAAACAATCCCCTAGCTTCCTTTAGAACATCGGAGAAAAGTCGTCCAGGCTTTGGGGATTGGTGTCACTACAACGCATGCTTTTACCACGCATGCCTTTACAACGCGGTTTTTACCACGCAGTCCATTACAACGCATAATGCTTTTAGGCGCTGGATAGTGAATTATTTAATTTACTATTCCAACTCCAGTCCCCGTGGATAGCAGGGAAGGTGTTGGATAGTATATTAAATACATTCCCTATCCTTGAGCGCCCCCCAGCGCATTGCGTTGTAATGGTTTGCGTGGTAAAAGTTGCGATGTAATGGTAGTGCGTTGTAAAAAATTTGTTGTAACCGTGCTACACCAGGCTTTGGTTATGAGCAGACTCGATTACGGGAACGCACTATTTGCCGAAGTGGGTGACACAGCGCTAGCCAAATTACAAGTCATAGAAAATACTGCAGCCAGGATGGTCTTGAACCGCCCCCCAGGATCTCCTTCCCTCCCCTTACTCAGAGAACTTCACTGGCTCCCAGTGAAAAAGTGAGTCCTTTTTAAGACCTGCTGCCCCTCATTCAAGGCTCTCAAAGGGGAAGGCCCCCGTTACCTACAAGAGAAGTTACAAAAGTACGTACCAGAACGGAACCTTAGGTCCAACAATTTGGCCCTTCTTAGGGTCCCTCGAATTCGCCTGAGTCGCTCAGGTGGTAGGGCCTTCTCATATGTCACCCCTAAATATTGGAACGCGCTACCGGAGGGTTTGCGTAAGTCAACATCTCTCCAACCCTTCCGGAGACTATTGAAAACCTTTCTGTTCTAAAGCCTCTTTTTTTGCATATGAGTCTACTTCCTTCCCCCAGAAGTTCCCCCACAGGTATAAGCGCTGAGATGCCCCCGGGTGATTCACGCGCTATACAAAAAGCCAATAACATAACAATAACATAACCCACTTATTTTAACGCATTCCCAGATTTACTAAGGTGAGTAAACCTGAAAATGCGTCAAAATGCTACGTCTCCTTACACTAGAAGTAACAAAGAGAAATGTCTTTACTTCTGCTCGTTATTTTCTCTTTCTATGTGTGATGCATTCTGCAGAAAACAAAGAAAGAGCAATATGCCTCTAAAGATTGTTTTTGTGCAGGACGGTGCCAGTTCCTCTGCAACGGCACCTTTCTGCGCAAAAACAATCCTGCCTGTAACCCAGGCACCCATACCCCATGGTGCAGGGTCCCTGATTTGGTGCTAAGCAGCACACCGTACAACAACGCTAAGAGACAGCGGAAATGCACCATATCTTAGTAGATATGGGGCTTTTCTGTTGTCTTAGTTTAACACAATGCAGCGCAGCAACTTTGCTTGCTGCCCGGCAGTAAAACCACCTCTGAAGCTGTATTGAGAAAATAGACACACAAATATGCAAGACGTTACTTCTAGCAAGCACATATAGTAAGCAACACAATGTATAGCAGGGTAACAGATAATTTCTTTATTTAGTCAGTGTGGTAAAATTTTAAAAAAGTGATGCTCCGGTGGCGTTAGGGGCTTGTAAATATGCCCCAAGGTGTGGTACCCACTTTGGTACTTCATATGGATTTCTGAGTTCATGAAGGTGCTCTGATTGTGGCAGTCCCACTTTCCATTACAATGTCAGAGAATGTGTCAAGGTGGCTTGCAATATCCTTCATTACTGTGGTTACCCGTGACACATTTGTGCTCTGCTGGTACAGTGACTTAGGGCAACATGTTTCAAATTTGGAAATTGCGATTACCTGATTGTGATTTTTTTGAGAAAGGCAATTAGGTCATCACAATTTCCAATGTATGAAACTTGATGAGTTTCATATACCGATTCCTAGAGGGTCGCAAATTGACCCATCTCATTCATATTAATGAGGCAGATCACAATTTGCGACCCCCTAGGAATCACTAAAATCACGGGGATGGTGGGCTGCTTGGGTCAGCAGACCACCATGTCCGTGATTGCTTTTAAATAAAGCAATCTTTTTTTTTAAATGCAGCTCGCTTTCCTTAAAAAAAATGGGTTGTGTTTAAAAAAAGAAATTAAAAGTTTTCTTTTAATTTTTTAAGAGGAGGCAGTGGTCCATTGGACCACTGCCTGCCCTTAAGAAACATTTTTACTACCATTACCAAAGGGATGGGGGGGACCCCTTCCCATTAGCGAATGGGTTACCACCTACTTGAAGTAGTTGATAAAATGCAAATGTTTTATGTCTGCATTCACGGTCACAAAACATTCATAAATACCATTTGGATTCGCTATTTGAAACGGATGCCCTAAACACACCCCTTTCAAATACCGAATCGCAAACCCATTTTATGATTTGGTAACAAGTTGCCGAATCGCAAAATGGGTTTTGATAGATGTAAAAAGCCTTTTTTATGTTTGCAAACGTGCTGGTTCTGCAAATCGGCCCGTTTGCGAATGCAAAATTGGTTGATACATGTGGCCCTTAGAGCTTTACAGGCTCTCCCTTCAGTAACAAGTGCATCCATGTCAAATTTCTGACCATGAATCATACTCCTCTTGTAAACAGGTTGATTTTGCTCTGCTTTAATAAAATGGCCCTTAGCGGCAGCTCCTGCATCCAGCTGACCGAGGGCCGGACTGGCTACCGGGCAGTTGTGTGTGCTGCCGTGCTGGGGGCTAATTTCGTTGATGGGGACCTGCGTGTGCAAAACGTAGGGGCATATTACCAACAACTAGCGATAATTATCGCTATATTGGCTTAGCGGCAATAATTTTATCGCCGTATTGCGGTGATTTTTATCGCTTAGGAGCCTTGCTATTATCAAGGTTTATCTCCTAAGCGATAAATATCGGCCGAAATGCATGAATATCGCTGTAAAGTCAGCGATATTCATGCATTACCGAGCTAATGCTCTTAGCCATGTTATCCACCTCCCATTGGATAACATGGCTAAGAACTGCTCAGGGCAGGTGTTAGCTTTTGGAGATATTTGCGCTTAGCGCGAATATCTCCAAAAGTTGGTAATAGGAGATAGCGATGTTAGCGACTGTTTCCAGTCGCTAACATCTTGGCACGCCCACTTTGCATGTCATTAGTGATAAATATCTCTGACATGCAAAGCGGGGCCCAAGATGGTCGCTATCTCCTACTAGCTGTCGCTAACTGGTGTTAGCGACAGCTAGGTAATAGGGAGATAATTTTATCTCCGCTTTCTTGGCTTTTAAAGCCAAAAAAGCGGAGATAAATCCCTTGATAATATGCCCCGAAATTCGTTTTGCTTTTTTTATTTCATATCGCACGCAGGTCCCTATCAGCGAAATAAGCCCCCACCACAGAGAAATTAGCCCCTAGCTCGGCAGCACACACAACTGCCCGGTAGCCAGTCCGGCCCTGAGCTGACCCCATCTATCAGTGCAAACTGCTTCCTGGGTGATGGACTGACCTTTTCCCAACTTAGCCTCGGTTCCCACTGATTCAGGAAAGTTCAATGACATTGTGGCCCCAAGCCATATTTGTTCATGAATCGCGCACACTGGTGGTCCATCGTTTGCCAGAACATGGCCCACAGAGGCTGGAGTGACTAGAACTATTCTCTCCACTGCGCCCAGCAACATTGAACCTGTTTTTAAGGAATTAAAACTGGGAGGCGGAGAGTGCACAGTGCTTTGGCCTGCACTCCTGGCACAGGGATACGCTGTTAAGAGGGTGTGGCTTACTGGCTAGGGCAGCTGACCTTGAAGCTGGGGAACCAGGTTCGAGTCTGGCAGGAGGAGCAAACATCTTGTGATTCTGGGCAAATCACTTTATCTCCCCATTCTTAAAATGAATATGTCCGTCTGTAATGCATGTAATGCAACTTGTGCTCATGTAAAGCGCTCTGATACCTTCGGGTCGAGTTCGTGCTATATAAAACTGCAACAAAAACAACACATAATTTCATCCCACAGACTCCACAATTAAGTGTCATGGTCACTTCCCACAGGTGAGAATATAGGAAAACTCTCACCCTCACACTTAGGGACTGACCAAAGAGGCTCATGCCTACAGCACACAGAACAACTGGTGCAGGAACAGGGGAGTGGCTAACAACTTGGACATCTGGTCCACATTTGTGAGTGTGTATGTGTGTCCTCGTGGTGTGTATGTGTGAGTGTGTGTGCAGGGCCGGACTGGCTACCAGGCAGTTGTGTGTGCTGCCGAGCAGGGGGATGATTTTGTTGATGGGGACCTGTGTGTGCAAAACGAAATTCGTTTTGCTTTCTTTATTTCAAAGCGCACGCAGGTCCCCATCAACGAAATAATCCCACACCAAAGAGAAATTAGCCCCCAGCTCGAAGGCACACACAACTGCCCGGTAGCCAGTCCGGCCCTGTGTGTGTGGCCTGAAAGATATGTTTGTGTGTGTGTGCACGTGGTCTACAGGACCAGTCTGCCCGGCTGCCACTAGTGCAATGCTTGTTTTGCTCGGAAGCAAGGCTTGCACTGCTTTCCGATAATGTGCCAGTTCTGTGTTGATGCTGCACCTGTGTTGTGCGCCTGCGTGGGATAAAAAAAACATGCACTGCCGGTGCTTTGGACGGGGAAAGGTTGCTTTGTGCTAAAATTGTTGTGTGCCACTATAGGAAAATGTAATATTACTAAGCTATATCTGTTCTCATTCTCAGGCACTAGTTAAGGTGTTGTGCCTCTGTCTCCACTTTCATGATTTGTACATCATTTAAGGTCAGAGACAAAGGAGTAGCCAGAAAATTGAAATAGCCCCCACTTTGAAGTAGAGCCTTGATACCACCAAGCAAGCGAAGCAAGTGAGCTGAACTCTCGCTAGAACACCTTCCTTGTCTTTTCCATCCATCTAGCTAATTCATTCTTTCACACTTCCATCCACATTTACAGTTTGCCATCCATCCATTCTTTCATCTATCATTCAATCTTTCCCCATTCCCTCCATCCATCCATCAAATCTATCATCCGTCCATCCATACATTCTGCCACCCATCCATCCACTCTGTCACCAATTGATCCATACACTCTGCAATCCATCCATCTGCTCTATGATCCATCCCTCCATCCAATCTGCCTTCCATCCATTTAATCTATCACCCATTGATCCATGCATTCTGTCATCCATCTATCCGCTCTACGATCCATCCATCTAAACACTCTGCCATCCATCAATTCTGCAATCCATTAATTCATCTATCCATTCACTCTGCTATCCATGCATCCATTCTGCCATACATCCACCCATCTGCTCTGCCATCCACCTATCAACTCTGCCATTCATCCATCAATCTCTCAGCTCTGGCACTCATTCATCCACCCTGCCATTCATCCATACACACTTCAACCGAGCCACCCATCTGTCCATCCATCCACTTTGCCATTTCTCCATCCACTCACCCTCTCTGTAATCCTTCCATCCACTCTGCCATCCATCCTTCCATCAATTCAACTCACCCATCCACTCTTCCATCTATTCACACATCCACTCAGTTATTCATCTATCCATTCCACACGCCATCCATTCATCCACTTTACCATCATCCATTTACCCTGCCATTCACCCACCCGTTCATCCATTCTGCCATCCGTCCATTCACTCAGCCATTAATTAGTAAGTGAACTCTGCCATCCATTCATCCACTCTGCAATCCACCATTTTCTCTGCCATTCACTCATCTATCCATCCACCCAATCATCCCCCCACCTATCCATCCATTCTACACTCCAGAATCTCACCCTCCCCCCTGCTGTGGCTGCTAACGCGTGGGCTTCCCGACGCCCTGGTCAGAGATGTGACTTAGGAACTGAATACTTGTTTGTTCAGCAAATCAATAGTTAGCTTGACACATAAGACACATAGATCTGGATACACACGCTGGGCTACTGGAGCAAGAGAGGCGCTACAGCTCATGGTCATTTGGGCCAGATTTATCAATAGTTCACGCAACGCAACAATATGATTTGATGCGCTGCACTGTGTGAAAGGGAGAGGGCAGGAATGTGTCATATTTACCAAGAAATGGTGCATTCCTTCTCTTTGTTATATCTTATGTTATGTTAAGGATATTTATTAAGCGCAACGATTACCCAAGGGTGTCCTGGCGCTAGTTACCTATCCTTTGGGCATAACCGGGGAAAGCAGAGTTACTTGTCAAAAAGCCATGTTTTCAAACCCTTCCTGAAAGTGAGAAGGTCTGGGGCGTTTCTAAGGTGGACTGGGAGGTGGTTCCAAGCTTTGGCTGCCCCAAAGACAACTCCTTGGGCACCCCAAGTCGCTTTTTTTGTAACTGGGACAGTGGCCAGCTTGGCTCCTAGTGAACATAAATTTATATTCGGTATGTACCAATTAAACTGTTTTTGTAAGTAGTCGGTTCCTCCTCCTTGGAGTGCTTTAAAAACAGAACAAAGAGACTTAAAACGCACTCCGTTCTTCACTGAGAGCCAACGCTGCCTACGCTGGTGCACACTCTGCTGCTTAGCGCCAATGCAGACACCCTTGCGCCATTGTGCAAGGGTGCCTGCTTTGCTGGCAGGATTGTTTTGTGCAGGAAAAATACACTTAAATGGATAAAAACAATCCTTAGAGGCTTTTCCCTCTTTCTAAGTTAGCTGTAGAATGCAGGACACATAGAAACAGGAAACAATAAGGAAAAATAAAGATATTTCTCCTCGTTGCACCTTCCCTGGGATGGCGTAGCATTTTGGCACATTCCCAGGTTTAACCACCTTGGTAAATCAGGGAATGCGCCCAAATCCATGGGTGGGTGCATGGGAACACCCATGCTCCACCATAGAATCCCGTCACAGGGAAGATGAAGACAAGGCAGCGACTTTCTCTGCCGTGTTACTATAGATTTACCAGGCAATGCAGAGCCACACAGGGTGTAAATCTGACTAAAGTATTGTGTTGCCCTTGCAACACAATGCATGACGCAAGGACAATGAAATACAATGATAAATCTGGATCTTGGTGACCAGCCTTGTAGCCGGTTTCATGCTGAATGGGAGCAGTGGTACCTGAGAGTTTTGCTCACACCACAATTCTTAGGTAACTGTAATTGTTAGTAACCTGCATGTACCCCTGAAGTCTCCCTCCTGCAGGAGTCAGGTGGCCTTCTTACAACATGTAATGTCTCTTTCAGCCGTGGGAAAAGTAACACCGGATTTTCCTTGAGAAAAGGGGGCTAATGGTCTCCTCTAATATTTGCATTGCATGGCAGATGATGACGGGTGGTTGATCGAGCTGGAAGAAATAACGTATTACCTTACCTTACCTTACGCCCTACAAGTATCACGTGGTCAGGGGAAACAACCTTTACAACGCAACTTTTACAACGCACTACCATTACAACAAAACTTTTACAATGCATGCCATTACAACGAAACCATTACAACCCATGACACTACAACGCATACCACTACAACGCATGTCATTACAACACAGTCATTACAACGCATACCATTACAACGCATAACATTACCATCCAACACTTACCCTACTGTTGCACCCCCTGGAGTTAGAATAGTAATTTTTACCCCTACACTATCCAACACTTACCCTACTGTTACACCCCCTGGAGTTAGAATAGTAATGTTTACCCCTACACTATCCAACACTTACCCTACTGTTGCACCCCCTGGAGTTAGAATAGTAATTTTTACCCCTACACTATCCAATACTTACCAAACATGCAATGTAATGTTATGCGTTGTAATGGTATGCGTTGTACAGGTAGTATGCGTTGTAATGGAATGCGTTGTAAATGTAGTTTTTAAAAATTCGTTGTAATGGAATGCGTTGTAATGGATGTTGCGTTGTAAAAAATGCGTTGTGAAGGAATGCGTTGTAAAAGTATGCGTTGTTACGTCATACATCCGTGGTCAGGGTTGATAGGCATTGGGTCTGTGTTCCTATGTAGGCCAAGGGTCACATTGTCCATACTGAAAATCCTACTTTAGGTGTTTTGCTTTTGCCGAAAGTCATGTTTCTCTGAAAATGTGTTGTGATGTCCTTGTGTTTGGAGCCTAATGTGATAGCAGGAGGCACAGAGCACATTCCAGCTTCGTCAGATCCCATTTGCTGCTAATGCTGTTGCAAATTCCTTTAGAGTGGCCTTGTTTTTTCTGACTGCTGCTATTTCACATCAGCTCACATTAACTCTGAATATAGCTAATCAGTGTGCTATATCCTTGCAAACCTGTCTTTCGTTTCCTTTTTCTTTCCTGCTTCCTTCTATTTTCTTTCTTACCCCCTTCCTCTTACCTTTTCTCATCAATGATTTACTTTTTTTCTTTCTTGCCTTCCTTCTTTCTTTCAATCTTTCCTTCTCTTTCTTTTTCCTTTCTTTCATTTTTCTTATTTCCCGTCTGTTTTCCTTCTTTTTTTTACTGCTTTCTGTTTTCTTCTCTTTTCCTAATTTTCTTTTTTATTCTTCCATTGTTTCATTCTTTCTTTATTTTTCCTCTTTTCTCCTTTCCTTCCTTTTACTCCCTTCTTTCATTCTTTCCTTCTTTTTTTATTTTTTCCTTTTCGCATACATTCCTTTATATTTCTTTTTCTCCTTCTTTGTCCTTCTTCCCTTCTTTCTTACCTGTTTCCTTTTCCTTTTTTCCCTTCCTTGAATTCTTTTTCACTCCTTTCCTTCCTCCTTCCTTTCCTTCTTTTCTCCTTTCATTCTTTTTCTTTTTTCTTTCTTTAATTCTTTCTTTCCTTATGTCCTTCTTTCCTTCCTTCTTTCTTGCTTGCCTTCATCTCACATGAACTCTGAATGTACATTAATCAGTGTTCCATCTATCTTTACAACCTTGTATTTCTTTCTTTTTTGACTTTCTTCATTTGTTTCTTTCTTTTTTGCCTTTTTCCTTACTTTCTTGACTTATTTCTCAATGGCGTGAACCTCACTGGCAATGCTAGGCCAACTACTTTTTTTAAGTCAGTGTTGGCCAAGACCTATTCATTTACTAAACTTCTGTGTATAAAATACTTACTTGTAAGGCTTTTCAGACACGTTTCATCCATTAGTCTGTTGTTTCACATTTTTCTTTCACCACCTCCAGCCTGCATTAAGTGGAAATGCATCACTCCATTTCAGCCATTGGCTAACTCCAGTATGACTTGTGGCATGCTGCTTTTTCACAAGTAGCACACAAAGTAGTTCTCTCCAGTGCCAAGGAGTAAGAATAGCAATGTCTGCTTTTTTCAGACAAAAACATGTTTGCCTTTAGCCAATGTTTGTTAAGACTGACGAGGGCCTGACAGCTTCTTGAACAATTATTGAAAAATCATGACAAAACAAATATTATCAGAATACTGCTCGCCACACAAGATCTATTGGCTTTAACAATGTTTGTTTCAGTGTGCTTCTAAAGTAAGTTGCATTAACTCTACCATCTAGCCCCACTAAAATTCATCAAACTAGTTTAGTGGAACTTGAGGATTGGCTCTGTGCCACTGAGCTACTGTCCTTACGGGCATTCATTAAGGAGCTTACTCCAAGCACTCAAACTTTTTATTCTCTTTATCTAGTGACGGCCCTTCTACACTGGCATAATTCAGTGAGCCTGTGTGGACTGTGTGAGCCACTACACAATCAGGGTACCCATGACACACCATGTAGAACAGGCTTTGTGTAGAACCTCTGTACCTGCATTCCTTCCATCTCTAGTGTCTTCTTAACCAGGATTGTGAAGTACACATTCTTTGCCTTCAGCTTAGTTTTCACCATATGTAGGAACTGATTTGCTCTTTTCTTGTCAGTGCCTCGATGATAAAAGTGTCCCCTTGCATTACCACACTATGATGGCGTGCCCCAACTTGTATCAGATGTAATGCTTGGTTGAAATGATCTAATAGGTTAGTAATTTAATCATCCTTGGTAAGGGAAATCAATATTATAATGTTTCCACTGATCACATGTTTTAGCCAACATGTTGCTGATCAGCAACTTGGCTGACTGTCATCAAACAGGCCATCTTGATCCATGTCAGGAGGATAAGTGTGAAGGCCTATAGGTCATGGACGAATTGTACGTGGAAGAGAGGAAAGCGTATGTGTGACGTCTCCTTGCTCCTCTCCATGAGCAAGAGGTGTTAACAGCACCTATGGCCTCCTTGCTGATGTATCTGTGGTCTTTTTGTGCTTCAAGATGATGAAATATTCTCTTCAAATGTAATATATTTGGAAACTGGAAGCCATCTTTTGTCTTCCCGCTGTCGAAACATGGGGCAACAGTAATGAGGGCTGTTTCAGGATCTATACATGAACTTATTTTAGGTATAGCCTGACCCACTGGCATTATAAGTGTATGTCTAGCTTTGAACAGAAGCTAGATAGATATCACTTTAATTGATACACCTTTCTCTTTCATTTTTCACATAATTTAGAGTTAGGTCACGTTTTTTTCTGTTAGGAAAGTGCCAATTATGACAGTGAGCCTACTGGTGAGTACCTACCAGTAGCTCCATGGGTGTTGCTTAAGTGAGGCATTTTCTGAACCACCTCACACTTTTTGAGACCTTGTTAGTCGTTTCTAGGGACTATAGAACTGCGGGCTCCCGACCTGATCTGGGATGGTTGATTTTATAAACCTAAAAAACACCTATGGGTGGGCATGACTAGGTAGTCAGCCTTGCCTCACAAGAGAAAAAGGGTATTATGCTCATTTTAAAATCAGATAGATATGTGTTCATATGTAACCAGGCCTTTATGTTTGAAATTTATGAGTGGAGGGCGTCCTGGTTCTTTTGCCATCTTATGCTCCTTTCTGTGAGATGATAGCTTTGAATGGAGCCTGTTTTCAGCTGGAGGTGAGTCCTCTTTCAGAGAGCGAGAACTGTGTTTTGAAGTTGGGATGGGGAATATGCTGGGGCATCAACTTAAGGTAAATGGTTGGTTTGTTGCCTTGCATCAGGTCAATCCCAGTCATTAGACATGATTTTTGTTTATTTCAAAGATAATAGCACCAAATTGTTTGAATGTGTCAAGGCCAATGTATTGATGTGGATTTTTGTGCATATGTTTTTAGTTGTTTTTGTAAGTCTGGCACCCATAGGGTCAATATGTTTTTGGTTTGAATGGTCTGTTGTATAAGTCCTCGTTATAGCAGACCTCATC
Source organism: Lissotriton helveticus (assembly GCF_964261635.1). NCBI lineage: Eukaryota > Metazoa > Chordata > Amphibia > Caudata > Salamandridae > Lissotriton > Lissotriton helveticus. Next base: position 215,319,135 of record NC_136068.1, on the reverse strand, counting down.
TGTCTTTCTGGTGGTGAATGGCACTGGTGTTCCTCATAGAAATCACCTTAATTCCACGCACCAGCTTTGGTCCATTCTTAAAAATGGTTTTCCTCAAAGACTCCTGGCGCTTTTTCTTAAGAAGCGTCTCCAGTTTAAAGGTCCAAATAGTTTCCTCCTGCTGTTTTTGAAGAATAAAAGTATTAAGGATCCGAACTGGCTGAGATCCGCAAAGCCTGGAATCGGGATCTCCAGGCAAATAAAAAGTGTGGACCCTGCAGAGGTCTCCCCAGTGACAGTGTTTACTGCTTGAGGGAAGACCTTAACCGCGGCGCAGTTAAACCACGGTGCAGCGGTTTAGCGGAGTAGGCGTGCCGCGTCGGCCGACGGACATGCGCAGCACTACGGAGGTAGTGCTCGCGGCGGCCGTTGGCCGACAGAAGCATCGAAGTGGTTACATGCAAGTTCAATACCTCATGTGGTCATTCTAATACAAACCTGATAGTATTACCAAATCGTAAAGCAATATGGTTTCTTTGTTGTTCGGTCGGAGCCTATGTTGAAGGCAGGCATGTCTCTTGCACCCGCTCACGCCATAAAAGTTGTTTGATCACTAAGTTGTTCTCCACCAGAGTATTTACTACATTTAATAATTTTTCATAATTATACATATTGCGCTTAATCAAAATAACAAGGTGCTGTTCTCTTTGCATAAGATATGGTTAGAATGCATTCTGCTCATCTGTCATTGACATGGGGACCATCTCCACGAGGAATTACATGTTTTTTGCAGCCTCTTGCTTTCGGCAGAGATGCCATATTTTATTGGACAAGGGGCAAAGAAATACATACTAAAGGTGCTGGCATCAACAGTGGAGCCCCGATTTTAAAGGGGAATGTAAAACAACGAGAGCCAGAAGGCAAAGAGATGAGACCTAAAAAGACATACTATGTGAACAAGACACACAGGGCCAGAGATAGCTTAAGGTCTTGGATCCTGGAGATGACTTACCACCTTAGGCAAGGTACATGTGACAGTCCAGAACAGCAGCACTACAGAGGGAACAGGTAAATCCCAAGGTGAAAATGTCTAGAGCAGCAGAGTATGGCATGGAGCATTACAAACCCCCTACACCATTGTGGCCGGCACCGATCGCAGGTGGAGGGGCGGCAGCTGGGGGTGGGAGGTTGGGGTGATGTTAAATATAAAAAAAAATCAATCTACTCACTTTTGGCGTCCTCCCTGCTACTCCTCCTGGTTGTGTCTCTCCTCCTCCCGCTAGCAGGAAGAAGCCTGGAAGCACCCAGATCCCCTTGAACCAATCACAATGCAGCATTGTGACTGGTCTGAGCTCTGTGGCTCGGCGCTCAGACGGAACATGGAGGCCTGGGCATGTTCTCCACCCAGGCTGTAAGGCAGCATGGCTGGAGAAGAGGGAAAGTGCGCATGACTGTTATGGTTGGCCCAAGCAGTCATGTGCACTTAGGAGTGGGGGCAAACCACTCCTTGGTTGCTCTGTCAGCCCCGCCCCACCTCGCAATGCTTAGCTGACATGCACTAAAAAGGAACAAACAAAATGATAATAACTGAGTTATTATCATTTTATTTGTTCCTATAGTGCTGGAAAAAAACAGTGGGGCGACGCTCCTCCGCCTTAACGGAGGGGCCGTCTCTGCCCTACACGACTCCCCGTAAAAAAGTAGACTACAGCTACATCTTTAAAAAAAAAAGGATTCCAAAATTGCACAAACATAAACATTACATCAAGATTTTCCTACATATATTTCAACGCGCATTATTTCCTAAATACAGCCAAACATCGTACCAGATATTTTACGGCGAAGTTAATTTACTATTCTAACTCTTCATGGCATATTTGAGGGCAAGTGCCGTACCGACTCAGTCTGTCCGACACGAATCAGCTGTCTGAGACCGACTTTGGGGGTCTGTAGCAGGCCCCCCCTTCACCCGGACGCCTCTGGTTGGGACCTGTGGGGGTACCCATAGGTCCCCTCTTTCCAACCATGCACAGTGTGGCAGGCACCATGGGGTGCCCTCCACAGGGTGCAAGGTTTTAGGCACCAACCTCTTTTTTCAATGGGAGCCGGTGTTGTCAGTCAGAACACAGGCTCCCATTGAAGTCAATGGGAGTCCGACTGAACGGTGTTCGGAACCATCGTAATCGGTCAGTCGGACTCCCCGAACCTGAGACTGTCGGAAACCATTCCGACAAGGAGTCGGTCGGAATGCTCTCTGACCGACATCATAATGAGGCCCTATGTTTTACAACAAAAGATAGAAAAGCATGTTATGCGATGTATCGCCCCAAACCCCTCCATCTCCCACACAACATTATCTCTAGAATCCTGCTAAGCAGAGGGCTTTTAATGTGAAATGGAAGGACCGAGATGCGTAATAAAAATTAATATGACAAACAGTCTGGCTGTGATATTGTAGGTGAGCTCTTGAAAAGGGCCTAAATTAATCCAATTAAAGATTATGTAAATTCCCATACTTACCAAGCCCAGTGAGAGGAAAATTCGGGGTCATCAAAGTAGATACTTTTTTTTCGATCAGTGCTGTGCATCTTACAGGGACTAGGGATGTGTTGGCTGAAATACAAAAAAACACAGGGGAAAAAACGCTGTCAGGTGCCTTTGTTATACGGAAAAGCAAGCCAAGAGCAAAGTCTTCGATCGTTAATGGCGCTCGTTCAAAGGAAACACATGCTTGAGAGCTCCTGAATTTACAAAGAGCTTTGCTGCTGAGATCGACCTGCATTATTCAACACACCTGGCAAAGAGTTAATTCCAGCAGGTGGCCAGAATAAAAATAAAGCATTTCTGTTTCAATCCATAAGTGGGTCTTGTTCTCGCGCGCCACGCGCGCGCAAGAACAGTCGATGTTCTCACCCAGCCAATCCTCTGAAATGTATGAACTATAAGCGTGCGTAAAAGGTGGCAGTTTGCTTTAATTTGATGTTTTTGTTCTGGCCGTGGTTGCGGATTCGCGCCTCGCCTGGCAGCGGAGCGTGTTGGCTGTCAGTTTGCTGATGCCATGCCGGCCCCCACGACAGCAGAGCTGTCTACAGCCATCATAAGAACGAAAACAATTTAAAAAAGCATTTTGGCTGCAGTGTCTGTGCGTCTTGGAGACGGGAACGCAGATTTAATCAGTGATGCGTAAAACACCTGAGTGCCAAACGAACACCTGTGAGGCTCATGCTAATATTACTCAACAAGTACCGTTTTTTAAACACATATTTTAGGATTCAGAAAAGCTTGCACAAAAGACATTTCTTCAGTCAAACTCGCTTTTTAAATTGGCACGAGATGACGTGGCTGGAGCTAAAAGAAGGTGCCTGGCTTTCTGGACAATATTATCCAAAGACAGACTCAAGAATTAAGGCGTTGTGAGAAAATTGGAACTCCCATTGAAAAAGTTAAGAATGTTCTCTTTTTTTTAAACGTCATGTATTCAATTTAAAACAGCAAGTGCGTGGTTGTACGCAGATTCCAGTAGAACGTAATCAACACATTGTCCAGAAAAGATTGTTCTAGTTCCATGATTTTCCAATAACCTGAAGCATTAGGTGGCATAGAAAAAGTGCAAGCACACGGAAACTTCACCTGCACCCACATGTGGTCGAGTGTTGACTAAATGATAATTACAGTGGCTAGCAGCAGAGAAAAGATAAGAGACGGCACTAATGATTGGGGCAGTGTTCATCAGGGAAAGGCAGACTGCCCACGGCTAAGTCAAAACACATCACACCCTGGCATATGTAGGAACAGGGCGCATAAGTTAGGGCATAGAAACCCGTATGACTCAACTGGCATCAAACAACTCATACATCTCCATGCACTGCACTTTGCCATTTTCACTTTTTCCGCATAATCATATATTATAAAAGTTTTATAAATTACACATCCCACCCTACAGCCCTAGGGACACTAAAGTAAGGACCCAGCGGTATCTCAGAGGTTCTTATTTATTTATTTTGAAGATTTTATATAGCGCAAACAATACCCTTGCGTGTATCAGAGTGCTAATTATGGCGAGCAAAGTGTTACAAAAGGGGGTGGTGATGGACGGAGCATCTGAACCAATCAAACACTCACACCCAGTCAACAGATCTGGGTTTAATCCATCACCGTTCTTTAGCCCACTCTGCCACCCCAGTTCAGACATGGCCATATGCAAATCAGTCTGACCCTGTGCCTCATGGGAACAGCCCAGCCCGAACTGCCAAGCCATGCCTTCCCTGGACCGGAAACAAGCTTCCGAGGACCGGTTTCTGGCATTTCAGCCGTCTTCAGCCCGGCTTGCTTGAATCCAGTGGCAAAGTGAGCAAGGGACTCACGTCTGAGCATACCCTGCCAACTTATGGCGAGCAAAGTGGTACAAAAGGGGGTGGTGATGGACGGAGCATCTGAACCAATCAAACACTCACACCCAGTCAACAGATCTGGGTTTAATCCATCATCGTTCTTTAGCCCACTCTGCCACCCCAGTTCAGACATGGCCATATGCAAATCAGTCTGACCCTGTGCCTCATGGGAACAGTCCAGCCCGAACTGCCAAGCCATGCCTTCCCTGGACCGGAAACAAGCTTCTGAGGACCGGTTTCTGGCATTTCAGCCGTCTTCAGCCCGGCTTGCTTGAATCCAGTGGCAAAGTGAGCAAGGGACTCACGTCTGAGCATACCCTGCCAACTTATGGCGAGCAAAGTGGTACAAAAGGGGGTGGTGATGGACGGAGCATCTGAACCAATCAAACACTCACACCCAGTCAACAGATCTGGGTTTAATCCATCACCGTTCTTTAGCCCACTCTGCCACCCCAGTTCAGACATGACCATATGCAAATCAGTCTGAACCTGTGCCTCATGGGAACAGTCCAGCCCGAACTGCCAAGCCATGCCTTCCCTGGACCGGAAATAAGCTTCTGAGGACCAGTTGGCATTTCAGCCGTCTTCAGCCCGGCTTGCTTGAATCCAGTGGCAAAGTGAGCAAGGGACTCACGTCTGAGCATACCCTGACAACTTATGGCGAGCAAAGTGGTACAAAAGGGGGTGGTGATGGACGGAGCATCTGAACCAATCAAACACTCACCCCCAGTCAACAGATCTGGGTTTAATCCATCACCGTTCTTTAGCCCACTCTACCACCCCAGTTCAGACATGGCCATATGCAAATCAGTCTGACCCTGTGCCTAATGGGAACAGTCCAGCTCGAACTGCCAAGCCATGCCTTCCCTGGACCGGAAACAAGCTTTCGAGGACCGGTTTCTGGCATTTCAGCCGTCTTCAGCCCAGCTTGCTTGAATCCAGTGGCAAAGTGTGCAGGGGGCTCACGTCTGAGCATACCCTGCCAACTTATGGCGAGCAAAGTGGTACAAAAGGGGGTGGTGATGGACGGAGCATCTGAACCAATCAAACACTCACACGCAGTCAACAGATCTGGGTTTAATCCATCACCGTTCTTTAGCCCATTCTGCCACCCCAGTTCAGACATGGCCTTATGCAAATCAGTCTGACCCTGTGCCTCAAGGGAACAGTCCTGCCCGAACTGCCTGAGCCGAATGTTGTACAGAGTAATAAGTCAGCTCGCACAGTATTTAGGACTGCACTAATTTTAATATGTCTGAGAGATATCTCTTGATCTAGGACATGTTAATATTCTAATGGGCCTTGTGTTAACACAGTGATTTTATTGTAATGTCCGTGGTATTTATGCTACTTATATGATTTTAAGTACTCACCAGTAGCGGCTCCTGGAGGGAGTGTTGTGGGGCGGTGAGGCGGGGAAGGGGCAGGGTGGGGGGTAGTAAAGTCCGGCATACGGCCAAACAGAGGTAAGTACATAAATAAATAAATAAAATGAATTACGTTGCACACGCTGCATCGCCATGGTAATCACATAATAAATCTTTCATTGATTGTGACAGTGGGACCATGCAGCCAACCTCTACCATGGCTCTCTTGTTAGTATTGTGTGGTTAACAAGGAGCAGAAAAATGAGTCAAAGGAAAGCCATTTCCAGGTTTCTGGCACCTATGGCAGGTAGATTATTGGCATATGGGTCTAACTGCTCTAATTGTGCAAGGCACAAGAGAAAATGTCTAAGGCGAGATCCTGACAAAGAAAAGTTCGACTCACAATGAGAGCTCCTAAAGCTGACGCCCGAATTTGTTAAAACTTTGGACAGGATGACGCACAATGTAACATGACACAAAACACAGCGTCGATTTACTAACCATTTTAAAGACCTGAGGGCACAGCACTAAATTTCACTCAACCTTCACTAAAGAACCCAGGGAATTATCTGACGCAATTTAAGTTTTAATGTCCTTCCTTTGAAAACACCTCTATTCGGCTCATTAAAAGCCATAAATTGGTGTAGTTAATTCTCCATTCCCCTATAGTACTGGGGCGTCTATGGTGGTCAGGATGCTATTGGTCATGGCGCCTCAATTGCAATGTTTTGATAAAGATAACAAACTGAAACTGGATCGAGATTGCAACCTTGTTCTATCAGGGGCACCAATCTGTTGGAAGAGGCTGGATGAACTGTGGCCATTGGTGACTGACAACTTTTATGAGATTTAAACCAGTGACAGATAATCTAAATGGATGCCACTGCTGTGACCAACCACCAGGTAAGAAAATCTGCAAGAACGTCTAGCAAGGGGTGTTGTAAGAACTCAGGTTATTAGATGCAAAGGATGTGAGTCCTTCACAAGTAATAAGTCCACATTAGTCTTTTTATTGGGAAGCAAGTATCCCATTATATCACTTGCCTCTCTCAAGGTGGCAAAGCAGAGCAACCCGAAGCTTACTCAGGGGAGGTGGTGGGACTGGTAACCGGAGTCCACTAGGATGAAACAACTCAATAGAGTCAAAACACACACACACACACACACACACCTACCTAAATACTATTTGTTAATTTACAAATATGTACATCAGGTCATGGGAATGCCTTTGATGATACCCCCACATCACATCACAACCCTAGTGGTCCTGAACTCTGTAACCTCAATACCCCTCACCTATACCAGTTGCAACATCTCAATATAAAGGAATGTTATCAATAGGGCAGGCCTACTGGCTTAGTCAGGCTGTCATCTCATTGGTAAAAACAGTTATATCATCATTCCACATTGCACCACTATTAAAATCAATTTTCACAGTACCAATAATCCCAAGCATTCAATATAATGGTAAATGATGTACTGTCAACATCAACAAATTCAATAAAACAATTTAAATTCAAAACACATCTCAGAGTCTTAATTGAATTGTAATTGTAATCAGAACTTCTAAAGCGAACTGTAACCCAGCAGGCATCCTGGTCCTAAAAGAGGGGGGTAATGAAAAGACACCAGAAGCTAAACGGAAAAAGCATTAACTTGTGGGAAAGAGACAAGTTTTTATTTGTTTACGGAAATGTAAGAGGTAATTCATCTGTCGCAGCTCTAGGGGCAGCTTATTCCAGAGTCTGGCAGCCGCGACACTGAAAGCCTGACCTCCCAACTTGACACTTCTGGACAGGGGAATTTTCACCAGGAAAGCTGAAGAGGAGCAAAGACAGCGAGAGGGAACATACCAGTTAAATTTACTCTGTAATAGTATAGGGCCTGTTCTATGAAGCGCCTTAAACACAACACAGAGTGATTTAAAATAAATTCTCTGCACTATAGGGAGCCAATGCAGCTCCACACGGGCCTGAGAAGAAGAAGAATGACATGGACGTGACATGGCCAACTTAGCTGCAATATTCTGGATTCTCTGTAGCCTGCCAGTCAGGAACTTAGGGGATTCCAACAGAAGGGAGTTACAATAGTCTAATCTACTCAAGATCATGCTCCTGACTATCAGTGAGCGTGTTTGGGCAGGAAGCAAAGGAAGAATCTTCCTCATGACCCTAATAAGGGAAAAGCAAGTCCCCAAAGTCTTATTGACGTGTCTCCAGAGTCAACTTTTCGTTACGAACAGACTTAGACGGTAACGGAGGGGGGTCCTTGTGACCAGACCAGAGACCAGCCGGGGGATCCAGTGGCACTCTCCCATTCTGAATGCAGAGAATTTCAGTTTTGTCTGCATTGAATTGCAGAGAGTTGTCTCTCAGCCACTGCGCCACGTTCCGCATACAGCTGTGGAAGTTCTCCAACGAGGTTGACTGATCCCCTTCCAGTGAGAGAATCAGCTGTGTATCATCAGCGTAGTTGACTACCCCTAATCCAAAAGATCTAATAATGTCCATCAAGAGACACATATAAACATTGAAAAGAATGGGGCTGATCGCAGATCCCTGCGGCACACCATGGTGGACTTTGGTAAACTCAAACTGAAAAGGGTGGAGGGCCACCACCTGACGTCTGTCAGATAGATCGGCGTGGAACCATTTTAGTGCCTGCCCAACTACCCCAATGTCCTCCAGCCGTTTCAGGAGGACCGAATGATTGACCGTGTCGAACGCGGTAGACAGATCTAATAGGATCAGGATGGCATGTTGACCCTTGTCTGCACGCATACGATGGTCGTCTAAAACGGTCAGCAGAGCAGTCTCCGTGCCATGCTGTGGGCGAAAGCCATACTGGACCTCATCCAGCAGATCATTGCCCTCAAGAAACTGGGAGAGTGCTCTGCTCACAACACGTTCTACAATCTTCACTGGGTAGGGCAGGAGTGAGATTGGCCTATAGTTTTTAAGGCAGGCTGGATCTAATGATGGTTTTTTCAATAAGGGGGAAACGATTGCTTGCTTCCAACAGGAAGGGACTACCCCACCGTTCAGGGATTGATTACACAGCTGTCTGAGGGGAGGAAAAAGCTCAGCACCCAGCGCTTTCCAGACCCTATGTGGAAGAGGGAGGAAGAGGGTCTAAAGGAGAGCCAGAGGACACACTAAGCGCAATTTGTTCAAACACCTCGGGGGAGATTGGATCAAAATGGTCCAGACAGGGCGGCTAAGCTTCGGTCTCCATTTTCACACCCAAACCCTCCGGCTTGGCCAATAAAGGGCCAGTAGTCATATCAATTAGACTGCTTTCTTCCAATCCTTTGATAATAGTGTTAATTGTATTACCAAAAAAGACAGCCAAGCTGTCACACAATTCCTGCGTGGGGGGAGTCTTATTGTTAGTACAAGACTAATTGTACTGCAGTCATAGAACTAACCACCAAGGACTAACCTCTAAGCATTTCAGCGATCAAATGCAAAAGCTCCAACTCCAGGAGTGCTTAAAACATCAGATCAAGCTTTACCCAGGGTCAGGGATTTAATCATCTGGGAGAGGTGGGGTTGCGGTTTTAAAAACATTGCTCAGGACAGCTGCACCTCCTGCAGCCCCCTTACAACACTTTGGTAAAATGTTGGCCGTGCCACAGCCCCTCCTCGGCTACCACAAGCATCAATTTGGGGTGCATTATGGGGCACTCCTTTGCCCAATTTATTCATACTTGCTGAACAGTTTCCTGCTTGCCTAAGACAGGGAGCAACAGTGTTTTTGTTTCTTTTCGTTTTTGGTTTTCTCAGGTGTTCTGGTCCCACCATGGACACCCACAGCTAGTAAGGGTCTTTCAAGGCTGCCGGAGAGGCCCAAGGCCCCCATGGTCTAACTGGTTACCCGCACGTCCTGCACTTCTTGTGCACTTCACGGGAGGCAACCCTGTTTTCTCGTCTACCACACTGAGACGGCGACAGTGTGCTCCCGCTCACCGCTTGACACAGGCACAGGGCGATGGGGAGGCATACCGCCTGATTAGGGATCACTTTTGAACTCAGGCTGCCTTGTTCTGTCGCTGGACAATGTGGTCCCCTTGCCCAAAATTTAGCTCAAGGAGGGGAATCCACACATACCTCCTCCACAGGGAAATTATATAAATAACTATGCACCGAGCACAGGGAGTTATTGTAGAGAATACTGCAAAGTGCTCGCATTCAATTTCTTCATTTCCTTTCCCCAAAGGGTGGCAGTTGTAACAGGCAATTTTCTCAGACCCCCTTGGGTTGATTTTCATGATTTGTGGCTTGTTTATTTCCCCTGCAGCCACCAAGAGCATTTTCTTCAGGCCTTCTGCCCACCAGGGAGTGCTTTTCATATGGAACTGGATTTTCTGACCCTCTGTGCCAGATGTGTCCTCTTGGTGCTCTCTCTTGCTTGTGGGACCATATTGTGCAGCCCCACAGCAGACAGCCCTCCCTGCCACACTCTCCAGGTCCCAGAGTCACCTGGCCTCTTGAACAGCAACTTTGTGTCAGAGTGAAGGGCCAGTCCACTGAGGGTCAGAGGGAATCATTCAGGGTCCCCTAATTGATCTATTGCCCCAACTGATACTCTGGGGGGCGTAAGGGGGGCAGTTCCACTGCCCATGGAGAGACATATCCTAGTTCTGGGAGTCATCTGGAGTCAAATCCAAAGTCCATCCTTGCACTGCATGAGGTGGCTTTTCCTTGCAGCAATATATTCATCGTTGTTGCTCCCACGTCCAGTGTCTCCTCATCTGTCTCTCCCTTGTGCAGGGGTTTTTAAGTGCAGATGGAAAGTTGTAGAAGTCAGACACCCCTGGTCAATCCTAGGAGGCTGTGTCAACACTCAAACCCTTTCCCAATCCCAAAGGACAGCATCCTGGGATAATTCAATTTCACATTGCCTGAGGAAAGGGCTCCCCTGAAAGTCTCAGCCCTACCCCTACCTGGCACAGTTGCCTGATTCCTTCCCACCAAATTTCATAGATGAGCCCCTCCTGGTTTAGCTCCAAAGATGTGCCCTCCTCCTTTGTTCACATATCTGCACTTATTCTGGCATTTGACGACTGATCATTTGTGTCTGCTCCGAATTTGATTCTGGTATTTGAATCACACTGCTGGGCCAAGTTAACTGATCTGCTGGACAGCAAGATGATCAAAGGCTTCTCAATCCAATAGGTCCACTTGCCCTTGGTTATACCTGTTCCTGGGAGAGGAAAGGTGGTGACAGAATCTCCTTGTGTTAATTACTTTTGAAACAACACCTGCCTGAGACGGCTAAACCCCACAGAAACATAGGATGCTAACCAAACCTTTGGAGTCAGTCACAGGAAAGCCAACTGTGGCAATTAGGTACGGGGGTTATGCGCTCATGGAAGGTCTTTCAACAGACCACTTGAATGAGTCATCTTGGAATATCTCAAAATGCTGTGGAGGGCAAGCTCAGGGGTGGAGTGATGATTTCACCCTATGATTGTGTTGAGGTGCCTATCGACTGTGGACTGGTCTAAAGGAATGAGACCTACAAAAGGAGGAGGGCACTGACGTTGACTGACACAGGTGCCCTGCAAGTGCCAAAAGGAGGCTAAGGGACATGAAGGTTGCAAGCCGGGTGGGCCCATCTACCTGTACCGGGGCACTGGAGAAATACGAGGCACCCAGACAGGGAGGTGGGTGGCAGGAGGGCATGTAATTATTTTTCAGGGTTTCTTTCAGATCCTGGTGTGAGCTGTGTTTAAACAAGCAACATAATGCATAAAGACAAAATTGAATTATAGACAACGATCTGTACTATAAGGCAGCTTGTGTCCAGCCGGACACTAGTTTAATCAATGTAAAGGCATACATAGAATAAGGTGAACAATTTTACAGTGGGATACAGTCCTGTACCCAGTACACATAACACATAAGGAACAAAACATAGGGTAGGAATTGGCAGGCAATTGGGAAGAAAGGAAGGCGCTAGTATTAGTTTAAAGTTTGTCTAGCTGTCCTCATGTAGTTTACTGAGCTGTGTGGCAGAAAGCCTGGTTTCTATTTCCTGTGTGTGAGGCAGAGAGAGTATTTTGCACAATGTTTTACAAGGGAACATACATTTTTTATAGTTGGATTTGAAAGGGTAATGTTTCCTCAGAGGGTGGGTGTGGGGTAGGAAGTCAGACATAATTCTTTTTATTTGGTGGAGATTAAGGGCATCTTGAGATTGGTGGGGATGGGTGACAGACTGGCAGGGTATTTTTTACATTTTTTACATGCTATAAGTGGCTCCATGAGTATTAATTTGCCCATGCATATTTGTTGGAAGCATGAGCAGACGGTTTTGGGGGGGGGGGGGGCATTATACATCATAAAATTATACACAGGTGAAATGTGAATTACGAGTGAGATGTTGCTTAGCCAGCGAACCTGGCGGTGCCAATTTCTTAGTGCTGAGGCCTCACCTTTAACTATCCTGAAGACATCCTGTGGAATGCACACATTTGCTATCAGCAGCACTCCAGGTCTCCGACTTCACTGAGCCTAGAAAGCAGAGGACAAAGTTTGGAATATCAGGATCCATGCCCTTCCCAGCCAGGACTGTCTGAGCCAAGGCAGCTGGCGGACGGCAAGTGAGGGAAGGGCTCGGTGGTGGCTGTACTCTCTCCTGAGAAGCCATCGGACCTGCGAAACAAGTCTGCTACTAGAGCTCTTGGGGCTTCTTTCCTGTACCGCTGTGCTCTTTGTGGCCATGCCAGGTGTGGCCCACCTCCCGTGAGTGAGAGAAGTTACAGCCGTGAGCAAGGTGACACAGCCCTGCAAGAGCTTGCCACGGTGGAAATCCCAAGACTCAGCTCCTTCCCCTTGTCATTGGGGTGCACACCACCCACCTTGACAACAGCCAGGGGCTGACACCGTAGCTGGTTTTACATGCTGCTCGTGGATGTATGATCAGCTGGAGGCTCATCCCCCTCTGTGGTTATAAAGGTGAGCCACACGTGCTCTCGACAGGGTGGTTTCACCCTCCTCTTTTTACTCAGCAGAGTAGCCCAGCAACAGCTGGGCTGCACTCACCCAGATTCACTGGCTAACACTGAATATAGACACAATGTAATTTCCAAACAAAATAAAGGAGAACCTGGCACTCTTGAGGTAGCTGATGGGTGGGCCGGAGGGACAGCTCTGAGTCTTGCCTGGAGTGTCGAATTTAGAGGGAGCACACAGCCCGAACATGGTCCTGGGGAGCTGCCTGCTTTCTGCACTTGCTTCTTTGACTGCTTGCTGCCACCCTCTATTAGAATGCACTTGAGACTTCCACCCAGACGGCTGGAATGGTGAAGGGGGTGACGTGAAGAGTTTCACTCAGGGACCCATTGGCAGATTTACAAGGCCACGACGGGGCCAGGCTGTGATCCAGGGTCCAAACACCATTGCAGCCGCAAAGGAACTGAAGGGAGCGTCCACATTTAGAACAGAAATCCTGAAAGCATACGAGACGCCAGAGAGGCACTGGAGGGCAGGATGTATAGTGGGGACTGAGATTTCGCTTTTATGACAAGACCTTAGCAGAATGGAGTGCACGTCCGAAGTTGAAACTCAAGTCTCCCCAGTGGAGGGCGACTTACACCTTTTCAAGAGAGACTTTACAAAACTCTGTGAAGTGACACTGCAGTTGGAGAGGCGAGCTGCAGAAGCTGAGGAGCGATCACTGTGCAACAATTTGTGCCTGGTTGGGGTCCCAGAAGATTTGGAGGGGAAACTCCCCAATACCTTGCACCTTTGCACCATGGTGCAAGGGTGCCTGCACTGAGGGGATAATTGTTCTGTGCAGGAAGGGAAGCCTTCCTGCACACAAACAATCACAAGAGGCTTGTTCCTTTTACTAAGACTGCAGCACACACAGAAAAAGGAAAAACAAGGAGAAATAAAGGCATTTCTCCTCATTGTGCCTCTCCTGGCGCTGCCTCAGATTTACGATTTCTTGTAAATATAGGGCAGTGTCAAAATGTAATGGATGTTGCTGAGCATGTTCCCAGCAACACCCATTGCACGCCCCTTTAACACAGAAAACAATGTTAAAGGGGACAATATTTACGAGGCAGCATTAAGCCAACCAAAGTGGCTTAGTGCTGCCTCATAAATATCGTGCAAGCTCATGCGCCACAGAATGTAACAAAAAGTTACATTCCAACGGCGCAAGGGGCCTCATAAATGAGGCCCTGAGTTTTAAGTACCCCTAACAATTTGCAATCCTTTCCATTTTTACTGCTCCAGAAGCTCCCCTCATGCCCCCCTTTCTATATAATGTATTGTAACCAGCGTGATTGTTAGAAAATCTGAAGCTCATTCCCCCCCCCACCCCCATTTTACTGACCAACCTACGATCCTGGACTTATTCCATCATTAGAAATGGTCAAATATTTAATCCTGTCAAGGTCAGGAATGAATCGGAGTCCAGGGTGTAACAGAACACTCACACATTTGATGGGAGTTCATGAGGAACGGTTTCTTTTATGGAGGAAAAAAGTTTTAAATTGCATAGGAAATTGAACACTATATACTAGAGGAGTTGGCCTAACAGCTAGGGCGCTCGACCTCGGACCTGGGGATCTGGGATCGAGTCTCGATAACGACGCCAAAAACCTCCTGTGATTCTGGGCAAATCACTTAATCTACCCGTGCCTAAAATGAATGCGTATCCTCATGTAACGTAACTGGTGCTATGTAAAGCGCTCTGATACCTGATTCAGTTTGGGTCTAGTTCGCGCTATATAAAACTCTGCAAAAAAAAACAAAAAAAAATATACAATTAGGGATGCAGAAATGTCTTCAAATTTTGCGTATTGGAATTCTAGGGGCACATGCATCAAGCATTTTACCGGTCACAATCGGCCAGTTTACGAATAGAAAAATGCAATTTGCGATGCATCAAACAAAATGCATTCGCAAAATAGGTAATCGCAATATTTTCGATTACCTAAATTGTGAAGGCATTGAGGGAATCGCAAATTGCGATTCCCTAAATGCGATGCATTATGCATTCGCAAATTGCGTTTTCGCAAATTGGAATTGCAAATTACCATCAACTTCAAGTTGACGATAATTTGCAATTCCTTTGAAAAATGCAAATAAATGCATTTTTCCAAGTACATTGTGGTGCACACGTTACTATCTCAATCACAATCAAAGATGTGTTTATTTAGACCAATGGCCTTTAAACAATACAACATTAAAAGATGATAACAAATACATATAATAGTCATTTACATCTATTAAAACCATAAATAAGTAGTTCAGATAAAACCTATATTTCAATAAAAATCGGTAGACAATTCTTACAAATACATCAAACCTCTACTTGTTTTCAATAAACACTGCATTAACTGCCTTCATAAATCTACCAATAATGCTACGTCTAAGAAACGCATCTCAGTCAAAAATTCTGTGGCATGCCCTCGAGTCATAATTCCATATTTCAAAAATATTGGGCGTAACCATTGTCTCCGCTGTTGTCTGAGTTTTAAGCAAACCAACAAAATATGCAACATATCACATTTGGTGTTCAATCCACAGACACAAATTTCCTCCAATGCCAATCATGTTTGCTATTGCCGTATTACTCATCTTAAAGGGGTTGAGACCAATTCTTACTCTCAGCACTTCCGGCCTGATTCATGAACCGAAATAGCGCTCGCAAAAGCTGCGAAAAAGCTATTGCGAGCGCAATAGTAAAAATCGGCATTCATGAACAAATTAACGAATTCGCAAACACTGATTAACTAATACGCAAAAATAATCGCAGAATCCCGGCAGTAGCCCATTAGCAATTCGGAAATAGCGAGGAACCACGGATACTGCAAAAATATTGCGAAACCGCAATATAATCGCTATCGATATTCATGAAAAATCGCTAATAGCGAAAAACCCGTAAATCGCAATTTGTGAGGCGCATATTAAGGACAACCCAAAGCAGGTGGTAACCATCAAAGCCTATGAATTTTTTTTTTGAAAAACCGTTACCCAATCAGGAGCAGGTGCTGGCCTGACCAACCACACTTAAGGAGATGCAGCAACTGCATTAGGAGTCTCACAATGCCAGGACTGTACATGGTGGTCAGGCGGCGAAGGCTACAACGAGCAGCACGGAGGAGACGTAGGATCCAGGAGAGGATATTCCGCCAGCGTGTCACCCTGCTGGGCCAAACCAGAGAGCAAATATATGCAAAGTACCGCCTGAATGGGGCAATGATCATCCAGCTAATTCATGACCTTGACCCCCTGATGCAGCACCCAACAAGGCGGACCAATGCCGTGCCCACACATGTCCAGGTATTGTGCAGCCTGCACCTTCTGGCCTCCGGGAGCTTCCAGGGGACACCAGCACATCAAATTTCCCACCAGCCAACAGGAGTTGGATGAGACCAAGCATCAATTCTACAATGTTGCGCATTTCCCACAAGTGATAGGATGCATTGACTGTACCCACATCGCCATCTGCCCACCAGCTGAAACGGAGTACATGTACCGCAACCGCAAGTCCTACCACTCCCTCAACATCCAGATGGTGTGCAATGCTAAGACATACATCACGGACATAGTGGCACAGTACCCGGGGAGCACACATGACTCCTTCATATTCCGGCACAGCGGCCTCCACACACGACTGGCCAGGGGAGACTTTGGT